>NC_072877.1:5108227-5302520 GCF_028858705.1 Grus americana | reverse complement strand
TTTTCCCTCCCACTCTCATTTGCACTTTTATCCCACTCATGGTCATTTTAGCATTAGCAAAGAACAAACTGTCTTACCCCAAGTCTTCCTGCTGCAGAGGCTCCGTGCAAGGAGCCTGCACCACCCCATGCCCCACCAATGCTCTCCGTGAGGCTATAAATTGGTTTAGAAGCGTAATTTCTGTTACTTAGGAAGACCCAACACTTTATTTTGCTTTTTAATCTCCTAATTCTCCAAAGAAAACTACACTTGAAATCTGCCATGAACTTCACACTGCAACATACGTATGTTGGCCACCACCAAGTTTCACGTGAATGTTTCCCCTCCCCAAACTGGTGACGAGTCCCATTTTTCAATATCTCAGATGTTTGAATGGAATTACTTCACTATAAAGACTTCCCTTTTCCCCCAGGCATTTTTCTATGTTACGCCCAGCATTTTCTCCGACAACCTCCTGAATTCCCAAAACTGTGTTTTCCTTGGGAAAAAAAACATCTGGACCAGTTCTCTTGAGCTGCTCTGCATCTCTCTGAGACACCAGCTGCAACCACAGCATCTATCCTCTTTTTTTTTTTTCCTAAACCCACTAAAAATAACAATGAAATTCCCACTGGGGGTGACCCTATTTTCAATGTGCTGGTGGTATTTATTCCAATATCACAGAGTTGCCACTGGCACAAGAAATGTGAAGGACCCCTCTGCTCCTGCCAATGACCATCTTTTCCTTGGTGTCCCTGTTTGCAAACTCAAAGCGATGCCATCGTCTCAGCAAGGAACTAGAAACACGAAAGATGCCCCTATTTCTCCTATCTACAGGGACTAACCACAACATTTCCAAGTCGTGCTCTGTTTTGAAGGCTTCTGGGCAAACGTTAGCTCAAATATCTAGCCCTCCCATGCGGATGATGGCTACTTTGAGACCTGGGGATGGCCACAGGGTGGGAATATTGCTTATCAATGGCCTCTTCCATGTGCACTTTGAGCCTTGGCGCTGCTGTTTCTGTCTACCCGGGGAGCAGCCAGAGCTTGGGCAAATCCTGGGCTCCACCAAATGACCTCTGTTTAAGTAAATAATCTACCGTGAAAACAAACAAATCCCCTTTTATAATGGCTCAAAAATAGGCAGGTTCAAGCGCGGAGCAGACTGGATTTGTCTGTAGGCTCCTCTGCCAGAAAGCCCTTTGGCCAAGCAACCACCAATGCCGGTGTCCCTCACACAACACTGTTGTCCATCTCAGCAGACATCTCCTTGGCTTCTGGCTCCCAACAACCCCCAACCTTAAAGCCACCGATGGCAGAGCTTTTGGGGTCTTTCTCAATGCAGCAAATAACTGGGTGCCCCAAATAGTTTGGTTCCCCCCTTTTCTTCCCCATAGATCCTCCACCCTCCAGGCTTGCTCACCAAAGACTCAAGGATGCAACCGGGCACAGGTTGGACCCCACGGACTCACTTGTGTTGGAGGAGACGGACTTGCCGATGTCAGCCAAGGACCGGTGGATTGGCTTCTTAGTTTGGTGACGGTGCTTCCTGAGGAGCACGTAGGTTATCTTCTCCCGCAGTTCTGGCTTGAGCAGATCATCCTCGATCTGCTTCTCAATGACATCGTCTGCAAACACCAAATGAGGGAAGTGTGTGGGTTACCCCACTGCAAACCCTCCCAGAAAGCTCAAGACAACACTTACTGAACCAGGTTGATGGTTCCCAACTCCTGTCTTCGCTTATTCCCGTGCAAGTTGGTTTATATTTGCATGTAGCAAGTAAATGCATTTAAATCTGTTCCCAGCACTTTAGGACGTGGGGAAAAAGCCACCTGAAACCACTGATACCCCCTGGCTCCTACCTATAATTTGGGGCAAAGAGTAGCCATCTAAGTCCAGGAGCACTGTTCCCGTCTGTAGACACGTCCGCAGCTCAAACAGGCTGTGCAAAGACAACGTGGACACGTGGGGCTTGCTCCACCTCTCCCCGCCTTCCTCCACCTTTTCTTCAAACTTTATCCACCTGAAATGAGAGCAACAGCCGTTGGGACGGGCCCGGAGCGGGGATGTTGTGTGAGAAGAGAATAAGAGAATTGAGAATAAGAGAATTGCTTTTCCTGTGGAGTTTCCCTTCTGCGGGCGGCTTTGCCAGCGTGAATTAATTCATCCTGCAAAGTTTTTCCTTGTTATTCAGGATGGGAATGGAGAAATCAAGTAACATCGGTAGGCAAAGTGCTGCTTGCGCAGTTGCAGGGCAGAACAAAACCTCTCAGCTCCACCACTGAACTCAACTCAGAGGATGTGACCCTCCTCAAACCGCTCCTGCGAGATTTGCATTTCCCATGGAGCTGACCTCGCCTCAGCCAGGATCCGCACCTGCGCGGACCAGCCGTGCACACAGGGAAGCAAAAACCCGGGGCGTTGCAAAAGTCTTTTTGATTTCTTAGCAATGCTCAGACTTCTGGGCACTTCATTCCCACAGTAGGAGATGAGAGGGTTTACAAGCCCTTGGAAATCAGCCCTTCCACCTCCTTATTTTTCCTTAATTTTACAAAACAAAGACTTCAGAGCAAATTCAGGAATGGTGGCTGATTTCTCCCAGCTCCCTGGAAACAGGGCTCAGGCCCCGGGGAGGGCAGGCGGCTCTCGGCAAGATGTTGATTTGGGGAAGAAAGCTGCTTTTCCTTTACAGGAGGTTTGCAGGCTCCATGGATTAGCCTTCACAGGACTTAGCCTTACAACTTCTACCTGGTACAACTGGGATTTGGGCTCCTGCCGCCGCAGAGGGCACAGACGGAAAGGATGTAGGAGGAGAAGGGTTTTGGAAATAGCTGATGGCTCACGACCGCTGCAGGGGAAAGGTGGGGAGAGCCTGGGATCGTATTGGCTGCAGAGGTGCGCATTAAAATGCTGCTGCAAAGAGAAAATGCCAGGTGTCCCTATTAAAAAAGCCCCAAAAATATTATCTGTGAGTGCCAGAAATGGTCTGTGCTGGGTACAAAACCCCAGCGCATCCAAAAACATAAAATCCGGCCCTAGTGCCCATCACTCCAAAGCTTCCCACCCTGATTTCTTTGCAGAAACCCCTTCTCCAGCCCATCAAACAACGCTGCTTTTATTGGGAGGAAATTCAAGCTTCCCGCCATAGCACATACTAAGCCCCATCGTCCCCAAAGCCGATCACGTTGCTTTTCGTTTCTTTTTTGCCCCATTTTCCTGCTGAAAGTGGGTTAGCACGCACATAGGGCGGCAGCTCGGGTCGACGCGTGGGACTTGAGGCACGTCTCCAGTGGCGCCTTTGCCCCGAGACCAGCATCCCGCGATGCTTTCACCAAGGCTACAGCCAAACCCTGTCTTCCCTGCTGTGCTCGGCTTCTTTATTTCTATTTATTTCCATTTATTGTGGATTTAGCCCCACGTAGCGCTGCTCCCACCAAGGAGCTGCTCTCCTGCGGCTAAAGAGGCTGAACCTCTCCTCACCGGAGAGTGGAAATCCAGGAGTTGAGAAACCTCCATCCTCCCAGGGGGAATTTGGAAACCTACATCTCAAGCTCTCCCTGATGAAAATCCCAATGCAAATGCTGACTTTTTGTTTTCTGAGCTGCTTTTGGGGAGCGGGGAGGGATGAGTAGATACAGACCTACGCAAAATTGCGGGGGGAAATAAAGAATTTTAGCGACAGCATCCCTGCGCTGCTGCATTTTGAGCAGAGCTGGCAGCCAGGAAAATGCTTAAGAGCTTTCCAAAATTTTAGTGATGCAAATAACCAGCCCAAGAGATAGGATGAGCGGCCTCAGGGCCTGATCCTGCTCTCTCCTTATCCCTCAGGTGAACCTCTGCACCCGGGTTCGGAAATTGTGCATGTGCTACTGAAAGAAAAGGCCTTGGAATGCCACCAGCACCCCTGACTCCCTTCCGAAAGCTCCCCAAAATAACCCCACCCTACTAGCCCTTAACACAGCTGAGGCTTCGAAGAGAAAATCCCACTCAGATTTAAGATTTTTCCCTAATTCAGTAAAACAAACGCCACTTGCAACTCCTCTAATACTTTTATTTAAGATGTAATGGGTGGGTGTTTTATTATTATTGCTTGAGGGGTGGGAGAAGTTTATCTCATGGCCTAGCCAGCGAAAGTGTGTGTGGAAAAAAAAAAGACTTGGGAAAATGTTCTTTATGTCACCTATTCCCACTTCCCGGCTCTTTGCTCTAATTCTCCGGTTTTCCAGCATGTTACCCAGTTTTTTTTCACCCTCCCAGCCCTTTTTGCAGGGCTTTGCTCTCATGCTGTGACTGGGAATGGGAAAAGCCCCAGCTCTGGGGTCAATCCAATCTGGGGAGATGTGGGAAACATGGGAAATCTTCTTCCCTTCCTTCTCCTCCTCCTTGGCAGGCTGCAGCCGCCGTGCAAAGCCCCCCCAAACACTGTGTTTTCTGCATTTCCCTAATTTGGGCATGGCTTTTTTAACCTCATTAAAAACGATGCTCATTCCATGACCCCGTTTCCACCCAGGGATATTTGGCAGGGGGGCAGATCTTCA
Source organism: Grus americana (assembly GCF_028858705.1). Lineage (NCBI taxonomy): Eukaryota > Metazoa > Chordata > Aves > Gruiformes > Gruidae > Grus > Grus americana. Next base: position 5,298,003 of record NC_072877.1, on the reverse strand, counting down.
CCCGACATATTTTCAACCCAAAGCATCTCCCCTCCCTCCTCACCTGGCCGACTCTTTCCACTCCATCTCCTCGCCGTCATGCTGCAGTGTGTCCATCTCCGTGAAGAGTGTGGGGTTGGGAGGCTCATCATCTTCCCCCAAGATGTAGCGGAGGCGTTCGGCAGCCGGTGACACTGCCGGGAGACGGGAAAAAAAGAGGTCTACCATCGGACAGATGAGATGATCCCGCACCGTTCCCATACGGAAAGTCCTGGAGGGGTAAAGAGGGATCTGTAGGGCTATTTAGGATCCTGGGGTAAAAAAAAGCAGATTTAGAGGAAAATGTTTAAGGTGAGAGACATTGAGGAGTGGGGAAATTCTAAGCAATCCTGTTCCAAAATCCCTGTGCAAAGAGATACGGGATGCTGGCGGAAAGGATGAGCGGAGGCTGCGTAGCAGCCAGGAGGGGAATGTACAGGGCTGGGCTGGGCATGGAGGAACGTGGCCATACAACATAGCCAAATGCGCCTTCCAGGCACATTATGTGCCCCGTTTCCATGGGTATCCCACATTTTTCCCTACCACGGAGCCTGGTTTTGCCAGGTTAGAGTCACCTGCCATCAGCAACCAAATCCTTACGGTCTCTGGCACTGAGTATCAGGATGCTCAGCACACATTTTCCCACTGGATCCCCGAGGGGAATGTGCATCATTCGAGAGCAATAATGCAAATTTACAAATAATAATACTAATTTACTTTTTCTGCAGGAAAAATCCAGCTTCTTGCTGCAAATAACCTGCCAGGCTGGGGAGGGAACCTATCGCCTCCTGCTCCCCGTGGTGTCTTTCGGGAAGGGGAGCGGCAACACGTCACCTGCCTGCAAACCTCCTGACTGATGGGAAAAGGGTTTTTCATCCCTGGTGCATTCCCCATGGCCAGGGGAGGGTGACGGACCTGCCCTCTCCTCCCAAAAGAAAAAAAAAGCCAAGCTGGGTTTTCTTTTAACCCTCTCCATCTTCGCGTGCTTTTCTAGCAAAACCTCACAATTTGGGGTGCAGGGAGGAATCAAACACTGATGAACCTGGACGTGGCACGGATGGGTCCACTCCCCCGTTGCCCCGTTATTCAAACAAGAGGTTAAAACCAGCCCTACACCAGACTTTGTGAAAATGGTGTATTTTTAATAAAATATTGGGTCTTAGCCCTCTCCTAATACAACAGGAGTTAATCCAGCTCGGAAAATGTCTTTGTTAGCAGAATCCTCCTGTTCTCAAACCTGGGAATTAGAAAGTCGTGTACCCAAAAAAGCACATAATTAAAGTGCGGAGGTAAAACCAGGAATATTGCCCTGACCCCCCCCACCAAAACAGATGAAACCCAAGAATAGGATGTCCCTTGCTCTCTAGGCTGAGCCTGCTTAACCGCCTAAGCTCTTTAAGCCCCACCACCAGGACTAAAGCCCTGTTGTCAAGTCCTCCTTCCACTTCCATAAGCTTCATTATTATGATTATTAATATTCCTGTTAATTTTGGAGCTGGACTACATGCCTGGAAGGCTTCAGGCTCTTTAAGCCTAAGTGCTGTTCACGTAAGAGGGGATGAAATCCGTGCGATACCGGCGACCCCCCTCGGCCTCACGCCTTTTGTTCTGCAGCCCAAACCTTAAATTTCCTGCAAACCCCCAAATTTACCCCAAATGCAACGAGCCGGATGGTGGTAAATGGAATTTGCTGGAAATACCTGTCTCCGGTGGGATCTCCAGATGCATTTGTACAAAAAGGGGGATTTGCAATTTTTGCAGGAAGGGGGGTACGGGCGGAGGAGTTAGAGCTTTGCAAATCCTTGACTCAGTGGTTGCTGCTCCCATCTCTGCCCAAATTCCGTCCCCCCCCCCCCCCAGGTGTTTAAGAATGGGTCCCTCCTGCTTTGATCTGCTGGAGTGTCCCCCCAGCGACTCGTTTTGGGGGGCTGGGGCTGTGACACACTTCAACCACTGGAAACCACAAAAGATAAAGGAAATCTTGCACATAAAGAGCTTTTTGGGGTGTTTTGTAGCTTCCCTGCCCCGTTTAAGGAATAAACCCATCTCTTGACACATAATGCGTGCTTCCCGCCGGCGGCTGCCTCCTCTCGCCACTGCTCGCTGACCCGAACGAAGCGGCAGTTGCTAAACCAACAGCGCCGGGGCTTTGCCGCGCAGCCGAAATTCACGGGGTTTATTCACCTGGAGGACCCTTTCATGCCTGGGAAAGCACCCAGCCTGGCATCTGGTTATAACCCAGCTCTTGGTGGTTTTTTTTTTTTTTTCTCTTGGAAATTTGATCCAGCATCTAAATTAATCCTGGGAAGCAGCACGTATTCATTTGGGAGGATATACTGAATAGCGGCATTTAGGGTTTGGCAACTCTGGGGAACGTAGGAATAAAGCTGCTGCAGCAACACTGGCCAAAACCCACAAAGCCACCCCAAAATCGGTACCTATTTCTCACAAGACACAGTTCAACGGGTGCCCGGAGCAGATCTGTACCTCCCTGAACCAGCTTTTACGATGGGAAAACACTCACAGCTGCTATTCCTGCTTTACACCCACCAAACCTCTGCTGTGATTTCAGCCACAGTGGATCCAAATGGAGCCCACAGCTGCTGAATTAGCTCAGCACGAACACTGGTGATAGTATAAGACAATTTTACATATGCGAGAGTCTACATTTCCATGGGTAATCAGACGGGATGGGCCAGTCGCTCTGATTTATACCTCCTTTAATTTGAGGTGCATAGAGCCCTTCACACCCCAACTTTGATCCAGCGGTCAAACCTTGCCTAGCGATGCTTTTCCAAACCAAAAACCCCGCTCTGGCTTTAGGTACAAGAAAAAAGGGTGACAAAACGGGGGACGGGGGATCGCAGTGCCTCCCGGGGTTTGCAATCCAGTTGGGCAGCAGGACTAAGCCTCATTTAAGGCTCCAGCACATTAACGATCCCCTGTCATGGTCCTTCCATATATGCGACAGCCTTTCCCCGGGGTTTCATGGCTCAGAACGGTCCCCTCCCAAAAAACCTCCAACAGAGACTGGGGTGCACATCCCATGGGATTAGATGTTCCATTCCAGTTCAAGAAATCCCCAGGTCTGGGAGACTTTTCTCCTTCCAGATACCATCTTTTCTGCTTCCCTGGTGCTGAGCAGCAGTGGAAGCTGATATAGTTCCCCCTCACCCACTCCCTGGTGTATTTTTGGGGTGAGCTTTGGAGCTTGGTGCCCTGAGCAAGCGCTCAACCCGACCCCACGCCAACTCCCAAGCTGTTTTACGTGGGAAAAGCAAAGCCAAAAAAAACCCGGAGCCTTTCTTCCCCTCCTGCTCCCCCCAACGCGGATGCCAAAGAGCAATGGAAATAACTTACCTGGAATCATTTCCATTTTTTCCCCCATTTCTTCCCGGCTAAACCAAACCTTCGCTGCACGGTACAAAAAAAAAAATAAAATCCCAAACCTCCAAACTTCCTCCTTTATCCACTCAGGCTTGTTAAACTCCCAAGGCTTAAGGAGCAGATTACAGAGAATATAAAGCACTTTCCTTTCCCTTTGGCTCTCATGACGGGAAGTTACCAAATCAAATGGGATGCACGTAGAAGAGGTGAGCGATTTGGGTGGCAGCAGGATGGAGTGAGCAAGAAAGGGGAGGGAGGGAGAGGTGGGAGGACAGAAATCAAAGCTTTGGGCTTATTTTGTGGAGGGTTTTGGGTTCCCACTCAGATCAAGGTGGGAAAATCCCCTCCAAGCTCAGAGCAGAGATTTTTTTTGGGGGGAAAACATCCAAATGAGGGAGATTTCCTGGGGGAAAGCAGGGTTGCTGCAGGGTTGAGGCTTTTTGGGGTGTTTTTCCTCCATAAAAGGACTTTGCCCCCCAAAACCAGGCCAGTGTTATATCCCGGTGGCATTTACCACCTGCGGAAAGGAGAGGATGTGGTCCCGCTTGCGGTGCCACTGAAGGCACGAATGAGCTGCAAGCGAAGCCAGCTGCAAATAAAAAATCCTCTCCCCATGCAAAAAAACCTGGAAAACTTTCCCCTCTGTAGGGAAAAGCAAAGCTGAGCCCCTGCCCGCTCTGCTGAGCCGTGACGTGGTCTGCTTGACATAAACCCGAATGCAAATTTCTATAGGGAGGGGTGGAAAAAACCCCAAACTCCAAGAGATCGACAGCTACTTTGCTGTGCAAAATGTTAATCTCTGCTAAGGAGATTTAACGAGACTGGGCAAAGCCCTGGGCAAAAGCGTGTTGGGAACAAGGTGTGATGCCTGGAGGATGTCTGCACCCCCAGGACCCCGCTCTACCTGGATTTCCTCGTTAGCAATGAGGAAAAGGGCAAAGACAAACTCTTTTTGACCCACCCATCACCTAAGCAGCCTCAAATCCCATTTCGCACCCTGTGCCCAGCTCTCAGAGACGTGCACAGGGAAAAATAAACCTGGGAAGTATTGGGAAAAGCAGCGCCAAATGCAAACGCCGGACCAAGCAACGTGGGAGGTACGCAGGGGGTGATTTAATCCTGGATTAAACAATGCTGCCAAATCCCCTCCTGTTTTTTTGGGAAGTCCAGGGACTCACTGGTCCTGCTGGCATTGTCATTGCCGCTCTCATAGCAGCCGTGGCCGCCGTCGTCGGTGTCGGAGCGATCCTGGCGCTCGTAGTGCCGCTCACTCTCGCTCGTCCTGTCCCGGCTGGAGGCAGATCTTCGCCGACGCCGTTTCCTCCGGTAGCCCCGGGGCACCGGCACCCCGATGTAGATGGAGTGGTAATCTAGAAGGGAGGGGGGAAAAAACCCTTTAGGGAGCAGATCTGAGTGTTTCTCACTTGCAAAAAAAAAAAACAAACCAAAAAAAGCCAGGGAGATATTTGCCTTCTTCCCACCAGGCTTACAACACACGCAAGAGCTTTTCCCGTGTTCTGCATGGGATGTGCTGAGCCGAGTGCCGGGAGATCTGAGGCATCAGATGCCATTTGGGGCATCCCCGGGGTTTCGCTCACCTTCCTCATCGTCGTATCTCCTCCTCGAGTTGCTGAGTCCCCTCTCGCTCATCCCATCCTCATCCTCCAGCATGGTCCTGCTGCTCGGAGAGAGCTGAGCCACGGGGAGGAGAAAGGAGAGAGATTTTAAAGGGCGCAGCCTCTCTGCGTGCCTGCTGGGTGCTCCCCGCTATGGGAATCCTTCCCGTGTGGCCCCAGTGAAATCACAGGGTCCTTCCCAGCCGGGGATGCAGCAGGGAGCCAAGATCTTCCCTACGGATGCACCGGGGACCTCCGGCACCTCCTGCAAGCACCCACGTCTCGCTCACCTCTGCAAGCTCTCAGCCCTGCCTCGCTCTGTGCCAGCCCTGCCCATGCTCCACCTCTGCTCTCCCCATATTTAAGAAAATCTGGATAAATTTCACCGGAGTTACGTCTCCGGTCTCTTATTTCTGCTGCTCAAAGGAAGGTGTAAGTGAAATGTAAGAGATTATTACAGAGATTTGCTGGTACCATTATGGACACCTCAGTTAAGAGGGGCTGCTTGCTGGCAATAAGCACCTGTTTAATTTTCAGAGGGGATCTGCACAGATAAAAGGGGTTTTGCAGAAGCAGAGTTTGTTTCTCCCCATCTCCTAAGCACAGATTTTACACTGTACACACGCTGCCACTTCCAGATACCTTCCTTCAAACCTGCTGGTTTATTCCTCATGCGAGTTTCTTTGGATTTTGTCCTGGATGCTAATTAATCTCCTAATTATCTGACCTCCAGTGATTGCCTTTCACACTTGACTTGGATGGGAGAACAGTTACTATTTGTGGCAGCCCGGTCGATGCTTCCCAAAGTCACTTTGAGAGCGGTCGGAAAGCCAGCCTCTCCGCATCCCCCATTCTGGCTGCTGGCATCCACGGAAATATCCTATCATTATCCACCTATTTTAGGCTAGAAAAATCTCAATTCAGGACAAATAGATTTAAAATATGAAGCGAACGGGGTGTGCACCTAAAGAGCTGGAAGGATCCAGGGCTGGCCAGCTTGGCTCTGCTTGGGTTGCCGAATTATTGACCCATTTCCCCCCAAGGCAAAGACCATCTTTAGCCCGATAAGGCTCCAGCCTTAACCCAGTTGCTATTTGAAGACACCTCTTGATTTAACAGATTTGGGATTATTTTGGTTTTTTGGACCACAACACTTATTGCACAGGAGCAGGAACCAATTTATTTTAAGGGCAACCACCTCTGGATGGACAACTGTGCCCCAAACCTGGGTGCGTTAAGGGATAACAAGAGTCACCAGCCGTGGCTTCCTGGGAAAAACATTATGGGGCTAATTCTAAGGATTTTAGGAAGCTGGTGCTGGCAGGAGGAACAGTGAAATACCCACCCAGCTGCAGGCTTCAATATTTTTGCTTTAAAAATGACCTGGTACCTTCTAATAGATGAAGTGTCACAAATCCCCCCCCCCCCAAGACATTTCCCCAGGAGCTTCAGTGCTAGGTCAGGGTCCCCAGATGATGGATAGGGATACACAACCCTTCAGACGGCTCTATATTGCGAAGAAATATGACTTTTTTTGCAATCTAGCTTGGCTGGCGAGAGCTCCACCATCTGATAAACCCACGCTTTGTTAGATATCCACTGATAAATGAAAGGTCCTGATTGCTTATGGCTGATTTATGAGAGTCATAGAGCCGGGGATTTTTTCCTCTAATTTTATACATATAAAGCTCCCCCCCCCCCCCAATCCTTGCACACGAACATGTCACAGACTAGAACTGTTGGAAAACATGACCGTAAGTGCGCTAGAAATAAGGGGAGGAAAAGAAGAGCACTGTTACCTTTGCCAATTAAACCCCACTACTCCCCCACCAGCTCTGAGTTCCACAAAACCACGTTTTACCATTAATAAACTCACCTCGAACTCCTGAAAAACACTTGGAAATCGGAGGACAGAGCCACGGAATAAAGTCACAGGCGCCGATGGATGCAGGAACACAGACTGCCTTGAGATAAAGCTGCTTTTGCAACCATCCTATCGACGCCTACTGCCAAACACTCTGTAGCTTCCAGGTTAAAATGTATTTTGGGTGACACATTGATTTTGGGAGCAGAAAGGCATGACGGGATGCAAATAGACCTCTGGAGAGGATGGGACATTCAAACCAGTGGAGACCTCATCTTGTGCAGTGATGGTTTCTAAATATCAGACCACTAGGACGCAGGAAAATTCAAGTTGTCCATTCCCAACTTGCAGGATCTACATTTTCTGGGGTTGTTGGGGTTTTTTTTCCATCAGTTTTGCCTCGATTGCTAAGGATTTTGGAGGGTAGCTGCTTTTATTTTTTTGCTCTGTGTGATATCATGTACATCTGATCGAAAGAAATGGAAGGCAATTCTTCAGGGAAGTGGAGAGAAAAATCACCACCAGTGAGAAGGCTCCTAAAATCCCTGGGGACGAGCGGATCAGCCCCTGGGCTGTCAAATACAGTTTGGTGGGGGTTTTTGATGAGGGTTGCACACTGAATTATTTTGCTTTTAATGTGTCGAACATCTGTAAATTTGATTTCATGAAACCCATGCTCTTGGTTACACGAATACGCCTGCTTTGCTTCCCGAGCTGTCCACTTCTATTTAACGCCTGGCTTGCTTGCCTCCGCTTCGCCTTTTAACAGGGGTATCGATAAACCTGCATCAAAGCAGAGCCCGGCACTTCCTCACAGCTGGCCTCGTCATTAAGCAAAAAAATGAGGAATGGGAAATCTGACTTTGTGCTTTAAGGTCACTGGATAACGGGGCTTTTCTCTCACCTCTGGGGAGATTATTCGATGGCACAACCCGGACTCTCAGCAGAAGCAAAGCAAAACCTGTTTGATACTGTATCCCTGCTCCCATTTTCTTCCCAGCTCCTGTTTTATTAGATTTGCTCTTCCGTGTATAGCAGGGACAGCTCTGGAGCGAGGCAGGAGTGATTTCAAGATGCAAAATTTAGGGTGAGTTAGGGAATATTATTGGCATCCCTTTTATTTAGAGTTATGAGGCATGTTTCTAAGCGCGGAGAAAAGGTTTTCCAAAGTGCACTTCCGACTTTACGCTCTTGCTTAAATCTACCATTCCTGTTTTCCAGGCATTTGCAGACCAGTTCTCTGTGGGAATAGGGAAGCCAGGTGCCCAAGCTGATGCACAAATCCACTTCTCCCCATCTCTCATTGCTCACCGCCTGCCGAAAAACAGTATTAATCCAGGCAGGAAAACCTGCTGCCATCCGACCCGTTTAACGTCCAGCCACAGTGGGCTCTGCCCAGCCAGGAAAACTGATATAAAGATGTTGGTGGCTGCTCATCCTGTAATGAAAAGAATAGAAATTCATTTTCTTTCTCCAAATACATGGAAACACAAAGAGCAGGTTGAATTTATCAGCTTGTATTTCTTAAGGTTTTACTAAACACCTCTTGGAGAGAGGGGGAAGAAGGAAGAAAAGCAAAACCCTCAGAGCCCGCGAGCTGCTCTGCTGAAGGCAGCGACCCTGTTATTCCTTAAATAATTGTGCTCACTCGATTTCCCTGGGCTGCAGGTTTTACCTTCTCTGCTTGCAAAAAAACCCCAAACCCACCCAATTTTGGCCATACTGTTTTAAAAAAATTCAATAACCCCCACCGCTCAGCTCTTGCAGTTCTCAGCTCCATTTTCAATGTGATTTGTGGGAAAAAAAACAGTTTAAAAAGTGTTTTTCAGGCCTGTGCTGGGGATTGCTTCTCGTTTAGTTAAAAAATATAGCCTAGTAACAGTCGGAAGAGGGAGACAGAGCCCAGCAGTCTCACACCAGCTCTCACCCACCTTTCCTCACTGCTCGGGCATCCAAATAAATGAAGCCAGCCTCCGGCTTCCAAAATACCCTTATTAATAAACAGCGCCACTGATAAACCCAGTTTTCTTCACTGAGTGGCGCTGCAGACACATTACACTTTTGCAAAATCGATTTTATTTTTTTTCTTTGCATTTCACTTTTGAGGTGATTCCTCTTGCTCGCTCGATGTAGCAACTACAACCAACCCCGGGGTACCCGTGGGATTTTGGTATGTTCGGAGGGAAAACAGGTCCCTGATCTCCGCTCCCTCCGCTGTGTTTGACTTGTGGCTGCCAGGGGAAGCTTCACCATCGGTCGGTTATTGCTGAGCCCACACCAGAGCAGCCCAGGGAGCTTTGCAGAGGGTTCCACTGGGTTTTTTTCCAAATAAAACCACATTCGTATTTTTGCAATTCATCTTGCTTGAGGCTTCCCCTCTGCAAGTGCATTTCCCAACACGGCTCAACTTACTGGTCCAGGGTTGGATGCAACACACGCCTGCTATTTAATTCCTATATTTCGAGTGAAGCAGGAGGGAATTGCCACCTTGATCACTAAGTTGTGCTAAAAAATATATATTATAAAAGGTAATTCCTTTCCTGGTCATTAGAGGTTGGTCTCCAGCAGAGGGGGGTTACCTCCATCCCCAGTGGTCGCCACAATAAAGCCGTCTTCGTCTTAAAAATTGCTGGGCTCTCCTTTTCCGCGCGTGGAGATAAAAAACTGAAGCCACAGTTCGTGGGGAAGAGCAGGAAACCTTTAGAAATGGGTGTTTTGCCCCTGCTCAAGCCTTGCCCAAACATCTGTCTTGCCCCAGGAGGTGGAAGTTGTGGGTCCCTGGGGATTTGATTCCTGGAAAAGCTCTTTGGAAAGGCCCTGCTGTGCCTGTGGAGTCTGGGCACACCTGGGGACCTACCATAAAGCCACTATTTTTCAGGAGATAAGGCTAAATATAATATAAAGATACCCCAAATTGCAATGGTGATGGTGCCACTTCCCTCCCTGACAGCCTGACCAGTGTGCAGCGAGTGGAAGCGACTTTGCAAAATGCAACAGAAGTCACATTTATTGTGTAAAAAAAGCCCCCAAAACCCCAATAAGGAGATGTACAAATGCTTCAAAACACCAAAGTAGTAAAAGAACCCAGGGGAACTCAGGTGCCAACACAGTGCATCACATTTTTTATAACCTTCCAGTGTTACTTTACAGTTTCCCCCAAAGCATCTCATGAACCTGAGAAGATAAGTCACATTATTTCCACATTCGACATCTGCCGCCTCCCTAAGAGCTTTGCTCCAAACTGCCTTTCAGTCCTCCACCTTCTCACGCTTTGCTGTGGCAGATGGCACCTTCCTCCTCCTCCTCCTCGTCTTCCTCATCCTCAGCATTGACGGGAATGTAACCCCCTTCCTTGGGCAAGCACCAGCACCAGCCTGCGCCGCTCAGATCCACCGCCCCGAAGCTGAAATCCTGCATCTCCAGGATCCTGAAGTCAACAGTGTCCAGCCTGGAGTAGATCTCATTGAGCTTTTGCCAATACATCCAAGCCATCACGAGACCGATCACCTGCAAAATACGAGGATTAAAAACTAGAGTCGTGCAAACCCTTCCTGAAGGTCTTCTCCTGCAAGGGATGCTGTCACCTGAACTTCCAAAACCGGCCATGAGACAAGAGAGGACAAGATCCAGTAAAATCTTCTACCAAAGCAACAGGCTAATTGCTAAACTCTTTAATGGCCTCTCACGACTTCCCACACCAGCCCTGACAGTGGGACGCAGATCAGTTGGACGTCGCCACGAACATCGCAAAGAGAGCGGCAAAGGTCTTGCTAAAATCAAGATATTGCTGCGAGCGTGGTGCTACACAGGTTATTTCCCATTTCCCTGCTGGCTGGCAGGGAATAAAAAATACACTTTAAATCTTTAGGAGAAATGAGGGGGAAAAAAAAATAAAGCATTTTCATCAGTGGCAAGATTTCAAGCACATTGATTTGATTTCACCTGACGTTTCCTTTGCAGGACACCTTGTGGTGGCTACGAACAAGATGCCAGCGAGGGTGCGGATTAGGCGATAAGCCATCACGAGGAGCTATTTGCACACCAGACGCTGATGACGTCCATGCACGGAATGGGATGGAGAAGGATGAGATCATCTCAAGCCTCAGGGCTTTTCCTCTCATTTTCCAGGCAGTAGTTAACACGTTTTTCTGCATAACCATTCCTTGCAATGAAGAGTCAATAAATAACTTGCACCTGTACCATCCATCAGCTGGAATCTCCTGCACTACTGCGGCGCATTGGTTTTAGAGATGAAAAATGTTATTAATCATTTCTCTGGGTCCTAATCGATCTGTTAAATAGTCTGGAAAGTGGGAACGTTAAGAGAAAGATAAATGGGGCTAAGAGCAAAGGGTTGTAACGCATCTTACGTTAGAGACCATTTTATCCCGTGGTGGAAAGGGAAAAGCGTTTGCCCAAAGGAGGCTGCAGAAAATGGAGGCAAAAACTCCACAGGGAAAAAGCAAAGCAGATAAGTGTCACCCAGCGAGCTGAAAGCAAACAGGCAAACACAACCATCAGCAGGCTTTATTAATTTGCCTTTCAGAGATGGAAAAACACCCCGCCATCCGCACGAGCAACTTGCGCCTTGCACAGAAGCTGCCTCAAAACAGCTCAATATTTATTTTTCCCTCCCAAACTGACCTGGAGGTGGATCCCAAGGGGACCCTGCGGATCAACAGCTCTTCCTTCAACAAGTGGGGAGAAGCGGAAGACCACGTCCCTTGAGACGTTCTCCCAACGCAGAGAGTCCTTCCCTGCAATCCTCAGTCGGAGCTTGCCCCGTTCCTGCTTTCCTAATTGCACCCACTGATCCTCAAAGAGTATCCCGCTTATTTGACGTTCCACCTAATTATTGATAACAGGATTAATCACCAAAAGAACAAACAGACGTGCCAGAGGCTGTGGCGTGGTTATGGCTAGCAGGGCTTTCCTGATTGCGGGAATTACAGAAACGCTGGACTCGTGCCTTGAAGGTTCTTTGCTGGGAAAGACAACTGAAGATGCTGAAAGAAACATTGAAGTCTGGAACCATCTTGGCATCTCCTTTTGTTATCCAAATGGCCCGAAATCAGGTAACCTGACAGCCCCAGTAACCTTCGTGTATGTATCTGCGTAGCTCCCTGCTGCCCTCAAAATATTCACCGCTGCGCTGGATATTATATATCTGTCTCGGCAGGCAACTCCTTCCCAGCTACTCTATGAAATGATTTCAGCCTGTGTACGGAGACAGCACTCATCTCCATCTCAAACCGTGCAGGAGGCCAAGGCTGGTTGGCCGATGCTTGGAGATGGCTCTGTCTCTCCATGAACTGCAGGGAGAGCCCAGAGCAACCCGTCCCATGCGGATCTGGATAATAAGATTGTGCTAATCCATATTCAACAGCAGAGCCTTTAAGGATTTAAAAAGTTTTAAAATAATATTGAAATGTACGTCAAGCTTTAGCATTATTTACTTCTATTAGCAGATTAAAATCCCGCTGCTGATCCAGTGAAAGGACCAAGAAGCAAAACCCTTTGAAATGACAAATTTTAAGGCAAGCATGTAATTTTTTCCTTCCTAAACCAAACAGTAATTCAGAAAAGATTTGTGTTTACAATAAATTTAATGCAAATGAATCCAATTCTGCAAACCCAGCTTGGTTCGGGGACATCATCCCTCCTGGTCCTCTCCTCCTGATGGCAATGCGACGCAGGATGTGTCATCCCAGTTAAACTGGGGATTTCTTGAACGGAATAAAATTACCCCAAGTCCTCAAGTCAGCAGCCTGCATCCCACAGCCTTTGCTCTCCTCTGAGTTATGAACCAACTTCCATTCCAGCTCAGCTCTAAATATCCTCTTTCACTTAATGAAAACAGAAAAAGCTGTCAGGAATATAGATGCGTTCAATATCCCCAGCACCAAGGGCACCATGTTTTCCAGAAGTAAAGAGACTTCTAATGTGAGCATTGATTTTATTGCATTGCAGTATGAAGGAAGGTGTTATTGCAGAGGAGCACGTTAACAAAATGTATCACATATGAGGCTAAAAAAATTAAAAAGCTGCTTTTCTCCCTGACTTCCCTCCCCTCGTGATGGTAATCACCACTGAGCGAGGGGAGGACTGCTCGGGAGTTACTGCTTGCGGGTCATTTAAAGTTAGAAAATTGCCTGTTGTTTCTGGCTGGTGCTCAGTGAAGCACTGCTGACTGGGGAGGTCTCTAGTCTGCCGCTTTCGGAGCTTTTTGCTGGGGGATTTAAATGCACGGGGTTTGCACGCAGGTACAAGACCATCGAGTAGCTGCTCTTACAGTGTGCAAGACCAACCGCGTGCATAAAAGAAATCCAAAGACCTTTGCATGTTGAGGAAATCAATAAAGCATACAGACCCACAAGAAAGCCACAATATTATTTTTTATATATGGATATAATTTTTGCAATGATATCGCAATAGCAATGGCAATAGCATTTGCAATATATATATTGGAATTTGCATTGATAATGCTAATTGTAATTTGGTTGCACCCAGAGTCAAGGATCCCCTGCGGTGACAGCTATGGAAAAAAACACCCTGCAGATGACATGATTTGAGAATTATTGTCTCAATTCCCGTCCGGACACTGCGGGAGGGAGCGTGCAAAAGCTTGCACAGGTATATCTTTCCTGCACCCTTCCCTTTGCACACACATGCTGCCCACCTCACTCTCTGCTCCCTGGCCACCTTGAGCACGAATCAAGAAGGGAAACTGCGAAACCAAAGCATCACTGTCAGAAGCAACGAAAATCACTATGGCCATGTGGATACTCAGATTATTATATTTTAACCCACTAATCACATGACATTGCACCAGGAAGGACATATCCTATTGCCTAGGTTTTTTTTTTTTTTTTTTTTAAGAAAAAGTTAAATATCAAAATGCCCAGCAAAACAGAACAGGGGGCAGATATCTGCTGCCATTTCCCACCTCTCCAGCTCCTCCCAGTAGCAGCTCGGTGGCCTCAAGCTGATCCAAACTGGCATTTTGCACTGAAGACCAACTGCAGACTGAAGACCTTTATCTCCATCTCTCGGCAGCGCCTTGGGACTCCCCTGGGAAGCCACAGCTGAAATCTGCCCCAAACCCATCCAATGTAGAGTAAGAAACCTCTGCGTCTTCATTTTCAAGCAGCAAAAGGGTGAGCAGGATGTCTGCTGTCAGTGAGGACCGGCCATAAATTCTCCCATCCAACCCATCCAACCAGCTAGAGGAAATTTATTTCCATCAGAGAGACAAAAAGAAATAAGCTCTCCAAAGCACAAATCCTCAGGGATTTTGTCTCGGACTCCCAGGGGCTGTACGATGCTTACAAGCCACCTGGGAGGATGGGGAAATAAAAATCATTCATCACTTGCAGCTTTTCATATCCTCCTGTGCCGCTTAATCAACCCCCTCGTTTGTATTTCTCCTGTCCCCGCGAGTCCCCGGGAGAGGGACCTCCCTGCCCCAGCAAAACCACGCGGGGACACGCAGCCAGTCTGATTATTTTTCTATTTTAAGCCCCAATTATAAATGCTCATTTAATCGCAGAAGGTTCCCATGGATGTCTGCAAGTCTCTGCTATCAGAAGACCCTTAAATTTGCTCTATGCAAAACAGGAAAAGCTCAAAAAAGCAAATTAAAAACCCCATTATTTTGTTCCTGAACTTGCAATTATTAGAACAGTGATGTTTATAACTGGGTGCTGTATGGTGATTAAGCTACGGGAGTTGGTCTGTCTGGCTGAGCAAGGACACCATCCTGCTGCTGTTCCCCAAAATTAAATAGCTATTGCCCCTGACACAGCAAACGTCTCATTTCATCCACTGCTATTACTCCAAGGCATGAACAGTCATCTTGATATTAGAAGAGATATCCGGAAGAGATTGGAAAAACATGGTCTGGTGGTTTCAGCGCCTGTTCTCCACTCTTTATTTTGTAGTGGCAGTGAAGCATCCTGGTTCTCCAGCGCGATCCGTCTCAGCTAAACTCTAATATTGCCCTTCCTGGGACCAATACTCCCCTCTCCTCCAAAGCCCAAACCTCTCTTTCCCCTTGGAGCTGACAGCAGCCAACAAAGACTTTTTAAAACCATTTCAAACAAGACAGCATCGATCCTAATTACCAATTTACTACCAACATCACAAGACCAAAATTAGATTAATATGGAAGTTTGGGATACTTTAACACAACTAATGGTTATTCCTTCTCTTCCAACACTTAAGGAAGTTAAATACATACAAATATTCAAGGCTACGCTCCAGTTTCTGTGGTTCTGGCGCAGCACAGAGCCTTCTGCTAGACATAAGCCACGTATTTCTGTCTCCCACGTACGTGCTGTAAAATTTATTACGAGGTTCTTTGGTGCTCAGCTCCATTCCAGCTCCAGCTTTGCTCACTGTCTTGTAGTGGCTCCACTTGTTCTTTTGGATTAAGCGGTTTTACATTAGGAATAGGTCTCAACGGGGCTGATATGGCCAAGATCTAATTGTAATATCCTCCTTACTGGGAAGTGCTCGTTGATTGATGGCTCGTCTGGCAAAAGGAAGCACGCTCGGAGTCAGGAACATTTTTAGAAGCAAAGAAGGAAAGGGCTCAAATGCTCATTTTCACATTATTATACAAGAAGAAAAAGGTCTGGAAAACCACAGCTGTTTTCCCTTAGGGGTGTGTGTATGCACGTGTGCATGTGCATGTGATCGGTGCCCTCGATTCGGGGTGGAAAACGTGCATTTTGGGCCCTTGTAGAGCATTCAAAAGGAACTCGGCTCCTTCAGTCGCATTTTCCTGGGCAATCAAACATGCAAGGCTCAATTTGGCTTTTGCTTAACAAGGGCAAAGATTAAGGATGCAAACCAGCAACAAAACGATGCTCAAGAGCCCTTGCAGGGCAACAGCATGATTAACCGCACCCCGCTGCATCACAGTCCTAACAAAAGCAACTCTGGCCACGGAGAAGATAATCCATTGGCCCAACGAGGGTCTTCTGCAAGCAAAACTTTCTGCAAAAAAAACCCTTTTCCATGCAAACCTCACCAGCTGCAGTGCAGGCATGTGCCCGGCTCTGCAGTTCTTTGCCCATTTGGGCAGCTGTAAAGCTGGATCATGCTAAACAGAAGAGTTGAATCATTTCAAGCTTTCCCAGAGCTAATCAAGTAAAAGGCAAGCATTTATCTTTTATTGGCTTTTCCTTCCATAAATTAGTATTTATAGACCAAGCTCTCATAGAGGTCATGGACTGCGGATGGAAAAAATCCCTTCTATTCCCCTTTTCTACCACATTAAGCACACATCAGCCGCTTGAGAATGTACTGCCTTCCAGCCCCTGGAGCAACTTAAGATATTAAAAAGCAAACAAAATACAAATTAATCTTGCAAAGAAAAAGCGATCTTTGACAATACAAAGCCCTTTACACAAGGAAACATTTAACATTACTGTCACTGAGAGATGAAGACGCCAACCTGCAAAATGCCCGTTGCAAGTCAAATGCTGCATTTTCGAGGACTGAAATGGCTGATCTTCTGTTTTTATACTCTTAGGAGGGAACATCCACCTCTACGCTGATGGCCTATTACTCTGTAGCTGCTCCCAGCGTAGAGCTCTGTAGATTGATGAAACAGCAAAGCGAAACAGAGGTAGCAACAATTTACTGCGAGTCGACTGCGCTGCAGGGTCGATAAATATTAACCCTTGGCAATGACCTTTCAGAGATTTTTTTCGTTTTAATTGGACTTATGCCACTTTCTGCTTCTTTTGGATGGAGAAAAAGGGGTTGAAGAGCTTTTTTGTGCAATTGTTTCTACCTTATCACAGTGGCTATGTCTTCACCTTGCTAAGGAGGATGAAATACCATCAGAAAACTTCCCCTGCAAAGACATGGGAATGGAAAAGTTGGAAATGCTTTTCCTGAGGTTAATACAAAAGCTGCTGAAAGAGCGCTTGGGCCTGGCAAAGGGGGAAGAGCGATGCACGAGGATATTTGGCTTCTTTTAACTACGAACGTGTTTTATGCACGCTGTAAACTCCTTGGGCAATCTTGCTAGAGGCAGGGAATGTAGGGATGCAGCCAGTATAAAGCAAATTTATGCGCTTTGCTGCACCTGCTGAAAGATCTGGAGTTGCTTCATAATTAAACACAACCAGTACGAGGCCACAATGTGAATTTGCCGTTGACTGCCAGCGACTAAATTAAAATGTCTTTTTGAGAGCAATATGAAATGCATCAGGGTTTGGCCTCGATCTGCAGCTTGGCTGAGAAGATGGGTAAGGAGACGGGACTGTTACTGGAGAATGAAACAAAGGAAAAAGAAAAAAAGAGAATTAAAGGTACTCTGCAAAGGCAGAAAAATAATTGAGTTGGTGCATTTATGCTTCGCTCTGAATGAAGTAAGGCAAATGAACACAACCACTTCCCCACTCCCCAGATTTTCCCAGTGCTCGATGGCTTACTTAAAAAAAGCAGAGACATTCATGATTTAAGAGCGATCATAAAATTACAAATTCCCTCTGCCCTGCACCGGCCAGGGGAAAGGCTGGCTGCCATGCAGTGACATACCTGGGCAGGATTTTTCCCTGCCTCCTCACTCCTTCAATCAGTTCGACACCTGACAGGACCCAGCAGATTTGAAGATTTCCCTGAATGCAATTAGATGGATGCCCGCACGCATAAGGAAGTAAAGCCAAGCAGCCCGCCCTGTGCCCTTGACATCTTGCACAGATATTTGGGGAAAAGCAGAGAAAACTTAAAAATTCAATAACTTCCCACATGATGGGAAGCCAAATTTTGATGGTTTCCCATGTCTGAGCATGATGGAAAGACAACACTAAGAGCAATAATTGCCCACTCTCCATGCGCACTCTATGTCAGTCAAAACCTTTCCTGGGTCCATCTTCCTGCACAAGAAGAGGCGGTTGCTTACCCCAAATCCAAGCACAAATCTCGGACTCTTGGATGATGAACATCCCACCCTTTGAGCCCTCGAGCTGCTTGTCATCACAGACAAGGCTGAAGTTTGAACCTAAGGAAGAACAACACTTTGAGGAAAATGGGGCAAAACCCAAAGCTGGTGTCGAGACTTTGGTCCCAACCTTCTCCCCACCATCCTGCAAGTTTTCCACCAAGGTGGTCTGCAGCTCCACGGAGAGGCACATGTCAAGTCCCAAGGGCCGAAGATGAGACAGGTCAATACGTCTACTCTTCCCAAAGTTCAAGGCACTGTCACCTCTCCACATCAACGATGCCAACCCTTCCCCTCTTGGATCAGCAATTCAAGGACAATATTCTCACCCCAGCTTTCTGCTGGCAGCTGCTGGGGACGAAGCTGTTTCTGGGCTGACAGCTCCTGGCAACACAGATGGCCATTTATAACTTTATTCCCTCCAAAACTTGACAGAATCAAATCCGATTTATATTTAAAACCTGAAAATCGTGAGCAGATGGGAAGAACGAGGTTCCTCATCTGAAGAGCATTTAACGGCACGCCAGAAAAATCACAACGCTTGCTCAAAAGCACTTGATATTCATCAAGGCTCAGCAATCCTTATTGCCATCTCTGTTTTTTTTCCCTATCCTTCCCAATTAAGAGCATCATGTTGGCAGGTTAATGGGTAACGCAACAGGCAGCTCCTGTAATGGACTCTTGACATCCTGCAAGGCAGAGGGAAGTGGTTGCCTCTATTACGGCACTTTCTCACCCCATTTCTGTGCCTGTTACATTTCCTGGTGGTAACACAGCAGAAGTCCATTGCTCATCTGCGTACTTTGGAGAAAGCACTTTAGAAACGTGGAGCATCACAGCTAGGATCGGGCACTAACCGCTCCCCCACCTTGGTTTTTCATTTGGACCATCTGAGAGCTCAAGAGGAAAGTCCATCCTTTGAAAAATTAGATGGATGCACCACATATTTCCCCAACAGCTTCTGCTTTATTCAACCACTATTCTACCTTTTACTGCAAATGGAAACACAGAAAAAAAAAAAAAATCATTCCTATTTAGATCTGGAAAGCATCACCAAATACCTCCAGTGGTAAACCCAACATTCAATGAGACAAAAAGAAAGCTTTTGCTTGTGAGCCTCAAAAGGAATAATAAAAAAAAAGGATCAAATCAACACTAAATCATCAAAGTTCTGTCAAAAATAATTCTGGAAAAATCTAAGAGAGATATTCACCACCTTGCCAGCACAGTGTCAACAGTGGTGCAAAGGGATGGCCCCAGCTGCAACCCAAAACTTCTCTCTGTATGGAGCATCTGTGACGAAAAGCTTATTTACCTGTGCTGGAAAGTTGCTCAGATCCTCAGGCATCATTAATGCGAAATAGATTCCATGAAGCATGGCAAACACTGCTAAATTTATGATTATGGTTTATTTTGGTTAATATTTATGCTCTATTTGAAAAGAGCAGTAAAAACAAATATAAAAGGATTTGTTGTGCTAACATATGAATGTCTTGCTTTTAGATGTTATTACTCAATCAATAATTAGATTTCAGGAATGTGTTATGAGACAGCCAGCACCGCAGTTGTAAACCGTTAATTTTGGTAAGGATGCTCTGGAAAGCGCTGTGATGTTTGCCACCCAAGGCACAAATCTCAGATGTAAATGGAGGGCAGAAAATAACTACAAATGATTTATTTTCCTCTTCCAGCACAGTGAAAGAAGTCGAGAGGACGCCGAGCGGATCTACCACGTACCTGTGGAAGCAGCAGCGAGCAAACGATGCCCAAAGTGGCCTCGAAGTTGTCTTTGAGCCAGAGCCCGACAGCGTGGATGCAGCCTCGCACGTGGATGACATTGAGCAGCTCCAGGCGCTGGAAGAAGAGTGAAGAGAGGCATCATGGTTTTCATTGACATGTTGGGTTTGGGGGAGAGATGTTATTTCTTGTGTTTGCTCCTTCTTGCAAGTCAAAGGAGCGGCATGAGAAGTGTTTGGGAATTGATTTCTTGGACTGGACCTTTCGCTGGGGTTTCTTGCCAAAAAACTGTCCCTGGGAGCTATGGACCATATGCACGGAGATGCTGCAGCTCTCTGCTGTGATACAGTCCCGCAGTCACCCCCGAAGGCCTCAAAATCAGCTTCTCTCCTACCACCAAGCCTCAAAAACCAACTCAGGACCAGCATTTCCTGGGGCTGATCCACAAAGGCCATGCCAAAGCCTACAGGGACTACCCAAACCTGCCACGAGCCTGCTTGCACTCTGTGAGGCTGAGCAACACCCCAGGATGTCAGGGAAAATCAATAAAAATGAATTTATATACAGTTGCAGTAACAGTAAGCCTTGGTGGGGAAGAGCTTACCTGCAAATAATTGGGTCTTTTTAGGGGGCTTGGGGAAGGAGAAGCAAATCATGTACATACGAAGGAAAAAGCCAACGTTACCTCTTTATCGAGTGTCCTGTATCCACACAGGGTGTTAATGACTTCTCCAGGGACCTGTGAACAGAGGATTGGTGAACAGACTTAGCTTGGAGGAAGCCGAAGGGGAAATACAGAAGATAAGAATAAAAAATAAGAAATAGAAGAGCCTTGACCATTCAGCACAGCACAAGGCAAGCCGCTACCCTCGAACCTCACTTTGCTACCATGGGCTCCTTTTTGCCCAAACGCAATGCTGAAACCACGCACGTTGGCAGTAAGCCGTTAGGGATTTTTAATTGTATTTTTTTAAAACCCACTTTTCTCTCTGGTTTCTGCTGTTTCAGAGGATGCTCATGTCCCCCCAGTGCTTTTCCAGTGATTTGAGCCAGGACCATATCAGGCGAGCATTAAGCAAAGCAGTTCTTTCAAAACATTACCTTGATTTTCTCCTTGTTTAATTCCGGCCACGTTTTCTAACACCTTCAGTCATGCTCTCCTTCATAATAAAGGGAATTTCACAGGGATTAAATGTATTGGGCTCTCCAGAAATCAAAGGGGAATTTCCCCAAAGTCTTCCACCACTTTGAGGAGGAACATAAGGATTTTAGACATCCCCAAGGCTTAGATTTTTGTTGGCCAACAAAAATGTTTCAAGAGCTACAGCTAATGACAGAAATCCTGGCCAAACGCTGCTGTTCAGGTTCTTTATAAAATAAAATCAAATCTAATTCCTCTGTATCTGCCAAGATGGAAAGCGGTACATTTTGGGTTACAAAACTGATTCTTGCTCATCCCAAAAAAAAAGCAAAGCTGGAGAGTAGCTCTGGCATATCCTGAGCTAGTTGGGCACTTTGGACCTCTCGGGATTGATCTTCTGATGTTTGAGGGGTTTTTTTGGCTTGCTTCATGGATCAAACAGCAGCTTCCATAATACCATGTATTTCTAAAGGGGCCTTGTGCCCATAAAGTAATAACATGCTGAAATTATTATGCTTTCAGAAAGATGGCTTTGACAACCAGTAAAAGCTCCCAGACAACAAAACAAAAACATCTCATGCTTCCAAGGCACGAAGATGAAAAAGAGAAATGTGCACATTTAGGTGTAAATTATGCTTTCCTGCAAGACACAGCATAAAAGAAATGTGCACCTCCAGACAGACTCTGGCCATAAAGCTGCAGTTTGTTCCTCCGGTAATTGGCAGGGAAATTATTCCAGTGCTACCCTACCAAAAGCTTCTGTACCCACCACATTACTCAGCGCGCTATCAAAAATCCCATCTCTCACCACTTCAAGACACTATTTACAAACTGGGCACAGCTAAGGAGACTAATTAGTCCCCGTGCATATGAAAGACTTGGAGGCAAATCTGGAGATCAGCAGCAAAGCACCCATCAGCATCGCTGAGAGAGATTTCATCCAGCGTTGGGACCACAAAAGGGGAAGCCTTCAGCACCAGGGGAATTTGCAATGCTCTTAAGGTAAATAATATTTACCTATTGTGGTATAAAGGAACCTATACATGACCAAGGATCCACCTATTTGGTTTACATTAAACAAATAAACCACTTTTCCTGACAGCTTTCAGTTGTCCTTGCTTTTCAGACTCACTTTGGTGGACATCACAGGACCCTTGCTGGTGAAACACCATTGCTGAATTGAAATTTCTAACATAAAACCAGGCAGAAGCCTTTCTTCTTCCAGAATGCATTTTGATGCCTTCAGGCATCCCAAAAGAACAACACACACAGATGTTTAAAACCCACCAAGGACTGCAATTCTTGCACTTCTTGTTCAACCAGCTTTTCTCCCCACAATTGGTGCCGAACGTCAGCGATGACACTTCACAAGGGGTTCCCTGGTTATTCCTCCAGCTACAGGGCCACCGCAAGATCTTCTCTTCAGCCCTCAAGTAACATATTTCAAGGGAAAGGGTTTTCACTGGGGCTTGCACATCTCATACCCAACCAGGTATGTCCAGAGTATCACACACAGGTACCTTCTTCTTCCTGATGTGCAGAGGTGCTTCTCTCACCTTCTCAGGCCCCAAGGAAAACCCCCACGACAATTCTGCAATTTCAGCAAATAGCTATGAATAGAGACATGATGGAGCTTATGGTAAATGCAATTACGGAGGGTTTCACTCCATTGTTTAAACTATATTTTTATTAGCTTGTGTGTTGGGTTTGTGTGGCAAGGTTTTGGTAGTGGGGGGGCTACAGGGGTGGCTTCTGTGAGAAGCTGCTAGAAGCTTCCCCTGTGTCTGACAGAGCCAATGCCAGCCAGCTCCAAGACGGGCCCGCCGCTGGCCAAGGCCAAGCCAATCAGCGCCTCTGTGATAACATATTTAAGAAGAAGAAAAACACTTAGAGAGAGAGAGCTTTTGCAGCCGGAGAGAGGAGTGAGAAGATGTAAGAAACTCTGCAGACACCAAGGTCAGTGCAGAAGGAGGGGGAGGAGGTGCTCCAGGTGCCAGAGCAGAGATCCCCCTGCAGCCCGTGGTGAAGACCATGGTGAAGCAGGCTGTCCCCCTGCAGCCCATGGAGGAAGGATGAGGGGGTGTAGAGATTCCACCTGCAGCCCGTGGAGGAAGGATGAGGGGGTGTAGAGATTCCACCTGCAGCCCGTGGAGGACCCCACGCCAGAGCAGGTGGAGGCACCTGAAGGAGGCTGTGGCCCGTGGGAAGCCCACGCTGGAGCAAGCTCCTGGCAGGACCTGTGGGCCCGTGAAGAGAGGAGCCCACGCCAGGGCAGGTTTGCTGGCAGGACTTTGTGACCCCGTGGGGGACCCACGCTGGAGCAGTTTGCTCCTGAGGGTCTGCACCCTGTGGGAGAGGGACTCACGTTGGAGCAGCTGGTGAAGGACTGTGTCCCGTGAGAGGGACTCCATGTTGGAGCAGGGGAACGATGAGAGGAGTCCTCCCCCTGAGGATGAAGAAGCGGCAGATACAACGTGTGCTGAACTGACCGTAACCCCCACTCCCCGTCCCCCTGTGCCGCTGAGGGGGAGGAGGTCGAAGCCGGGAGTGAAGTTGAGCCCGGGAAGATGGGAGGGGTGGGGGGAGGTGTTTTAAGATTTGATTTTATTTCTCATTGCTCTACTCTGTTTTGCCTAGTAATAAATGAGATGAATTCCCTCTCTAAGTTCGGTCTGTTTTGCTCGTGACGATAATTAGTGAGTGATCTCCCCCTGTCCTTATCTCGACCCACAAGCATTTCGTTATGCCTTTTCTCCCCTGTCTAGTGAAGGAGGGGAGTGAGAGAGCGGCTCTGGTGG
This sequence comes from Grus americana, assembly GCF_028858705.1. NCBI lineage: Eukaryota > Metazoa > Chordata > Aves > Gruiformes > Gruidae > Grus > Grus americana. Next base: position 5,274,485 of record NC_072877.1, on the reverse strand, counting down.
GCACCCGGCCCCCAGCCAGGGTCAACCCACCACAGCTTGTTTGGTGTCGCAGACAGCAGAAAACTCCCAAGGGAGCTGCCTTTCTTAATCCGTTTCATGTACTATTGATACTGCACTGGGCTGATTTCTTATCCAAAAGTGCCCTGCAGTGCCAAAAATCAAATCTCTGAAGAACAAGGCTACATCTATCTGCCTGGTTACTCTTCTCCCCAAGAATGGGTTTCATTTCTCATGGAGATTTAGATGTATTTGGCGAGGTCTTGCTTCCTGTAAAACTGCTCTGGCTGTCAGAGCCACATTCATGGGCTCTAATTCTTGAAAAAAACGCAGAGGATTTACTGTGGACTTTCCCTCCCAGTCCTTCGGTAGAGTATCCTCCAGATTCAGCCAAAAAGTTGTCTTATTTCTAACCCTACTATATTAATCATCTGTGATTTCTTCTATCCCCAGTGCTGCGTGCTGTGCCAAGGTCTTCTGTTTGCCAAATAGTTACCCAAAACTGTGGGGAGTGTAAAAATATGGAAAAAAAGCACTTGACACTCTCCAAGACATCCTCACTCGTAATATGAAAGGACAACACATGAATTTCTAATTCCATCTTCAGGACCTTTAGGATTCTTAATCAACGCCCTGATTAGAGATGACAATTATTTTTGCAGCTGATTTGCATGTCAGACTTCTACTGATAATTCAAACACCTCAGATTTCCCTCTTTTTCCATTAAAAATCCAACAACAATACAAGATTGATGATATATTTTCCTTGTGCAATTAGTAAAGCCTTGGGGCACGGCCAAGGTTCAGAGGCAATGCTGATACTCCTGATGCTCTGAACCTCAAGGAGGTTTTGCTACCAGGATTATGCTTAGCAAATCCTTTTTTAACAATGTTTATAGCATTTCTGGCCACAGCAACCAGGGATATTTGCACTTTTTTCCCCCCTGCCTTGGCCCAGCTCCTGGCATTTTATCCACAGCATGTGTTTGATTGATTGCAACGAGGTGGATGGTTGTATTAAACAAGATGGTGTCAGAGCACTTAGCTTAGTCTCAGCAGAAAATTGCTGTTTGGGGTGTGGGTGTCTTGATTTTCAGCTCTGAAAATCAGCACAGGAGATCCTAATGGCTCTGCCAATCCACTCCTCCCCTCTCTCCATCTCCATTCAACCCAACTCGTGGCACGTCGGAAATGCAACCTTGCAAGGGCAGTTGCTCACGAGCCTTTTCTTATTCCATTTCACAAGGGTGGCTCTTTACCTAAATACATCTTCCGGCCCCGTCTTCCACAAAACCCTCAAAAACCTCCTCATCAGGAGCAGACATCAGTAACCACAATCCCTGTATACCGCTAAACCCTGCAGCGGCCGGCTGAGAATTGTGTCCTCTTGGGCAGGAAAGCGGAGGATGACAGCTCATTTGGCTCCAGGCTGAGATTCAGCCAAGTCCTTTTAAGACGCTGCTATTTCTTTGCAAAAAGATCCTCCAAACCATTTTATATCACACATTAGATTGAAAACTAGGGACTCGGCATTTCTAACAACTCCTTGGCATGGTACAAATGCAATTGATAGCCCAATACTTTGGCATTCTACGTTAAACCAGCAGAGCCTACTAAAATACAGTATCGCCTGTTTTTATATATATATATATATTTTTAGTTTCTTTAGTGTCTCACACCAATACTGTCTCAAATCGCTTTGCAAGATGGTAATAGAGTTTACAAGAAATCCTATAGCGCAGAAATATGCAGTAATAACCAGCTGGAAGAGGGTGTTTTGCTGAAAAATTGACTGAAATACAGGCACTTCCTGTGCCTCGGCTGCCTTACCTTCCTGATACAGCATGTGTAGGGCACCCCGCACGCCAGCGGCCCGCTGCCGTTGCAGGAGTGGTACTGGTTAACCTCCCAGTCTCGGTACTCATCGCCGCCGCAGCAAGAAAACTGCAAAAAAGAAGAAAAGGAGAGGATGAGACATGCAGCTGAACAAACCTTGACATCTCCAGCCTTGTCCTGCATCTCCAACACTGCTTTGCAATGCCAGCATTGAGCGCCCCAATTATATTCTGCTTCCAAGGACCCTAAATACGAACTTGAAGACACCTTGTAAAAAAAGAAAAATGGGTGTTTAGCCCCATTTATCGCCATTTAGAGGTGTGTGGCAATTATAGATGCATACATGCATGTATTGGAGGCATCCTTGCTTTCACAAGCGAAGGAAAGATCGGGCTCATTCATGCTTTACTGATTTAATTACAGGTGACTAATCCATCCTATTCCCGGGGCAGGCAGGAGAGATGGCTCTTTGAGCGCCTTCAATGAATGTATTTCTTGGCTCTTGAAGGCAGCTCGGTTAGTTGCTACCATTTGACGAAATGCTAATAAGACTCTGCAGTCTAACAGGGATTTCTCTTCCCGTCAAGTTAAATTACAGATCAAATGCTACAGCTACAAAAGAAAAAAGGTTCTTTTTTTCTTCTCTTTGCACAATGAAGAAAAAGAAAAAGTTTAATGAAAGTAATTTTCTGTTCTCCGCAGAATAAAAGTGTGCTTATTATATACCGAGTCATCCTTTCTCTTGGTAAACAAGCTTGAATCTTTATATTTTGCCCCAGAAAGAAAAGCCTGAAGTGGGCAGGAGAGGTGTGTGTGCTTGGTAAGACAGAAAAAAACCCCAGGTTTTCCCCATTTCTTTAAGTACCACACTCTTCAAGGAGCAGTTTTCAGGAGAGGTTTAAACCTGTGAGCACCTGCTCCCCCTCCTGCGGATGAGCTGGTGGCAATACTTGGCCAACAGGAGCAGGAAAAGTCGTCAGCTCTTGGGGTCTTCATGGCCTCCTCCCACACCAGCATAGGCAGATATGGTCAGGAGCAGCCACCCCAGAGATTTACAACTATTTTCTAACTTCCTACCTTTAATTCCTCTATTCTTTTTAATCCTGGCCATATCAGTGAGGGGGAAAAAACACCCCTGGAAAGAAGGGGAGAAAAACACCTAAAGGGATATTGGCTATTGCTACTTGTTTGATATCCCCTTGCTGCAAAGAAATTTTTTCCATTTGCTTTTAGAACCATGCAAAAATTGTTACAAAATCCTTATAACAAGAGTTACTAGCTGCTGGGAAGCCTCACTGGGGTGTTTTCCTCTCTGGAAAGAGAGTTTAGCCCAAACTACTCTTGTGCATGGATTTATTTCTCATAAGTTGAGAGAGACTTCAGTGTGGGTTTTACTTTCATGCTGGACCTCAGAGAAGCATAACAAGCAAAAAAACCCAAAGAGAGCCCATGGAAAGAGCCTCACAGGTCGCATCTGAGGAGCTCTCCGTGTCAAGGACCGCTGATGCTACCCATGAGATGCAGGCTCATTACGGCTAAAACCATCGCTCTCGAAGCAACATGCTCGAACAAGTCATACTTGTGAAAGCTTCCTTTAATCTTCCCTGGGAAGAAAGGAGGAGGTTTGCAAGCGCAACATCCTCGTCCCTCCAAGCTTTACTTTGAGTTTGGAGCCACTTGGGTTTGAGCAAGAACCACAGCCCCAGCAGCTCTTTGAAATTCAAATCTTGTGCTCAGCAAAGTGGTTTGAACTCTCCTCTTCCACCTGTACTCAGCAAACCATTAGAAAAAAGATAAAGCGAGGAGCGGTGGAGAGCTGCAGTTAGTGACTTGGGGCAAACCTGGGCTGTTGAGTCATTGTGGTCTCCAGTCTCACATCCGAGGGCAGTAGTTCAGCAAAAACTAGTGATAAAAACATATAAGTATTATTTTCTTTAGGGCAATTTATTTCCATATCTACTTGCTCACAGGCAGCCAGAGCGAGTAGGTGTTGACAGGTAGAACCACGTTATTTGCACCATCATCCTGGTTATATAAAATATTAATGTCTGGCATTTCGGACCATAATTACTTGTTATTTTTACTGTATGATACTGGTTTAAGGGTGTGAAGGCAGCTGGCTCTAGTTTAAAACATCACTTGAGAGAGGATTTAAGCAAAATTCAAATCCTAAGGAGTATAGTGTGGTTTTGCCTGACCTAAATAAGCCGTGTGCCAGCTAACCTATGCATAGACAAGGTTTTTAATAGGGAAAAAGGCAAGAATAACCACTAAATGATGATAACAGGCTGCTCTGAGCTTGTGTTTTATCAAAAAATCAGGACTGGGTGCAATCCTTCCAGACTAACTGCAATTTTTCTTCCTCCCAAAGTGAACCGGGCTGCTCAGGTCCTGTAAAACCAATTTCCCTTCTCTTAAAAGCAGTTATTTCTCTTCATTGCTTCCTCCCAGTCCTACCCCCAGGACAAAGCAACTCTGCATTTCAATCGCTGCCATTGCTGCTGTTCCCGATTTGGAAATCATACGCTAATATAAAAGCTCACAGCAATGAGCAGCACATTCTTGCAAAGCTCCTTCTCTTGCTATGAGATAAAACGTGCAGATGTTAGACTTCTCAGCAACTCTGTAAGTGGCCACAACTTCTTTTAGTACACAGAGAGACTTTAAGATTAAGATCTCTCCCTGAAAACTTTTAATAAAAAGTCAAGTGAACAAGTAGACGGGGAAAAATGTTGTAAAAATGGGGTGATATTATATGATAAGCACCTGATCCTTGTTTGTTTGGAGATACAGAAACCATCCTGCAAATACAGCTGCTTTATCTGGAGATTTGTGGTCTAACCTCCTTGCCAAGGCTCCGACCTGGACTTTCTGACTGCTTCAATTTATCATTCATACAGAGAAGTCTGAATTATAGCAACCTCTTAGAGAAGTTAGAGTAAAACTTGAAAAAGATTCAGATCTTTCTCAAAATCAGTCGTGTCTTGAGACCTTCAGAGGGTTCCCAGGCTTATTAATGCGCTCGGCTCAGTAACGATGACTCCAAAAGTCAAAAGCAGGTATTTAAGCAAAGAGACGGGAGCGTGGAGGGCACCACTGGCCTTAAATTCCAGCTACATCAAAGAAGAAAGAGCTTCAGTCTCCTTTTCTTCAAAGCGAGAGATAAGATTCACATATTTATGATGCTTCAACCCATAATGAAAGGAGAGAAATCAGGCCGAGGTGAGAACATTCAAAGTTCATCTGGCAAAGCCTGGCTCTGCTCCGCAAACCAACCCAGGAGACGTAACATCACTGCAATTTCCATCCTGAGTCTGAAGTTTTGGGTTTTTTTCCACTTTTTTTTTCATTTGCCAAATGCTTCAAGCCAAGTGCTTCCCTCCCACCATAACACAAATAATAGTAACCCAAATATCCTCAACTCAAACCATGAGCGAACCTACGTTAGAGCCACCCGAGCTTGTCTGGACCGGCCACATGCTTGATGGCATGGATAACAATTTTAAATCCTGACTTTATTTATCTTTTTGATGTACTTGGGGGGATGCATCGCTGCTTTGCTGAAGCACAGCTACCTTGGGTTTCGAGAGACAAAAGGGAAACACTTCCAGCCAGGGCTCAATGGCAGGAATTAGGAAGGGAATTTAATTTAATACTTAATTTAATATTTAATACCTCAAACAAACTACAATAAAATACAAGGCAACAGCAGCAGCTTATCAAAAGTTTGGTTAAAAAAAAATAGTAAGATTTGCAAGGATGGTTTTATCGACCTGCAGGTTGGTTCAAGGATAAAGGATGGAAACTGCCAACCCCTGGCAAGCTCTAAGCATTAGATATGAGACAGATTATGCAACCACACACCTAAAAATATTAAAGCAGGCTATGCCAAGCCCCAATATTGAACTGGACATAGCTCTCACCAGTCCCAGGAGCAGCTGCTGCCCACGGAGAGGCTGAGCTCTTCTCTCCTTTCCAGCTACTGTGTGCAAACACCTTATCTGCGATTTTCCCGTTGAGTCAAGGGCTTGGCCAGCTACCAATGACACCTCGAGTAGAGAGACATACCTAAGGTGGCCTAACTAAGGGTCATTGCAGCCCTGAAGCAGCTTTAGCATGTTATTTTATTCCTCCACCTCTCTCTATGCAGGTTGGGGTAGCTATCAAAAAGCTTTCAGGTGTTAGGCACTGGTTTCCCGTCAAGATTGGGAAATATAAATATCCTGGTGTGGAGAAGATGATGTTCTTTGCAGGGAACACAGACAGCAGAATAACTTACCGAAAACACCAGTGGGGTGGGCTTGGAGAGCAGCACAATGCAAAACTGTGCAAAAAGAACACTGCAAGCCAAGAAAGATCAAGATATTCAAGACAGATCAAGCAGGGCACCCTAGGGATGGGAATAAACTCTAAAAATACAGACAAAACTAATGCTTCCGCTTCAGCGAGGCACAGAGCAAACGACTCCTTGGCAAACTTCACAACCAGATCTCCCCGATGCCACCCCTCCCCTCCAAACCCGAACCTTTTCTTGTACAAAATCCAAGATGTTCTTGAAGTCAAGGTCATCGTAATAATGTCTGATGCCCTCTTGGATGTTGGAGTGGAAAACTGCATTCATCTGGGGATAGAAAAAACAAAAACACAACTCACATGTGGAAAAGGCACCGGGAAAATATTGCAAAACATGAAAATTTTTCATAGCAAGTGTTGCCAATTGTTACCGGAGTAAGAATCTAACTCACATACTGGCACAAGCCTATTTCTTGGGGCAAAATTCATTGGTTTTGAGCTCTCAGGGTTAGAAGCATCCCATAGCACCTCTCCGTTTCCTGCACACGCAAGCAGACCCACGCACCTTTACCCACTCAATTTTTCCTATACGTTGCATATTAAATTTAATTATTAGGGCAACTTCTTCAAAATCTCCCTCAAGCTCTCATAGACTAACATGATTTTAACCACTGGTGGGGGGTGTTGCTGCGTTAGGAGGGGCTGGAGGAGGTGAAATGATCTGTGACAGCCAACACTGCTGGCTGCAGGGTGATTTATCCGTGGGATGAGCTACGTGCAGGAGCAGAGACCTCATCAGAGCCCTCAGTCATTCCTAATCCCAACAAATCATTCAGCAATTCAATCACGCCCTGAAAGGGAACAGTGCAGCTGAGCTGAGGCTCTCCCTGCTGCTCCTTCAGCCGTATCTCCGAGGACACTTTGACACATCAGGCACTTCACATTAAACACTAATTGAATCGAAAATGTGTTTTACAGATGCCTGGGAAGCTTATTAGTGAGCTGGGAGCAAAGGCTCGAAATGTCCTATGCAAAGCCCGGTGCAGGTTTATCATTTGACTCCTGACAAACCGCCAAGCAGAAATATTAATGAAGGAAAAAGGAACTTTTTTCTGAGTTAGAAGCAGGAGAAGGTGGTGGTGGAGGAGAAAAATGTTGTTTTTCATAATTCACTCTGACATGAAAATTAGAGGTTGGGCAAACCGGGAACAGAGAGAACGTGAAAAAAAGAGAAATGAAGGCACGTCAGAGCGGCAAACAAAGCCCGCCGACAGCGAGGGATCAGGCAAGGGGATCTGAAAAAACCTTTAAGAAATTGCTCATGTGGAAGTTTATTAAAACGCTAATTCTCAGTTTGCCCGCCACTAAGACCAACACAACAGGCGATGCCCAGGTTTTACCGTTTTATGCTTGTTTTCCCCCAGATAGGCTTACCCACAATCCTATTGCCCTCTGAGAAGATGCCAGCCCGGAGGCAGCCTCTGTAATTAAATCTTGATTTTAAGGTGGAAGATAAATGTCGCAGGGTTAAATCATTAAGTTCCGGTTATGAGACCTCTCCACTCCCTTCCCTTCAAGGATGCCAAACCCGTTATCTCTGATAATCTCCAAAACCCCATTTGCATATGAACAGAGCCCATTTCAATGCTCAGTAGCTTCGAGGCCACTAAATTCATTCCTCATCCCTGCTTATTTAATAGAAAATCCAATTAAATATGTTTTTAACAAATTTAATAAACAACCATTGTTGCAAATGCAGATTTGTGCCTCCGAACAATTTTAGGTCAAGTGGATTCATCGCTTGTCAGATCTCTCTTTTCTCTCTCCCTCATTGTTTGATTTTTAATTAGGTTTTGATATTGTCTGTTAAATTTAAATTAAGGGACAATTTAGGCGCTAATGGTTTCTACTCAATCGATGAGTTTAATCACAAGGTTGCAATCCCCTCTCTCCTGATGGTACCAGTGCTTCCCGTTGCATCCCTGTGGTGCTGAGCACCATCACTGAGGCCCAAAAGCGGAGCAAAGCAAGGGATTTCATGCTGAATTTCACCAAAATACACCCTCTATGTGGCAGCACATATTGACTTTCTATATTTCCTCCTATGGGAAGGACTCAAGTGATCTGATTTTCCTCGGAGAAGCATATTTCTCCACTGATGCACAGTGTTTTTCAGAGATCGGAGCGTTTCGGAGAGCTCTGGGAAGCTGCTGGATGGAGTTGGCTGCAGGATCCAAAAGGTGATGTCCTCCCCCATTGCCTCCCTCGACTTTGGGGCTCACCACGCACACATGAAGCTGTTTGTGCGTGGGGGAATCGATGTTTAGAGCCCGTAAGTAGGTATTTCAGATGTCGTTCTCCTGCCTTCTGCATTCATTGAGCCAGCAGAGATTGAGATTAGCTATTTAATCATTTGACAGATCGCAAGGGTAAGATTAAATTGAAAATGGCAGGGTTTCTGCAGCAGAAGGCAGGCGGCCAGAAAGGATATCCGTTGGAAGCGTTTACCATCTCGCTGGCTCAGCTATAACTCAAACCCGTCCTTGCAAACGCAAGCCAGCAGTTAACGTAATTGAGGCGAGGAGCTTAATGAGTCCTCAAGAAAAAAAAAAAAATCCAACAGGTTTTTGGCTGAGAGTCTGCAGAGGGAGCTGCGGCTGCCGCGGGGGCTCTGGGTGGTGCTGGAGATCCATCGCAACTCTGGAGGACGATGGGCAGCCCCAGAAGAGCAAGAGCAATGAAAACTTTCCATTTTCAGGGCGGACGTTAACAGATACTTGAGGATTTTCCTCCTCAATGACACACAGAGCAGCAGTTTGTCGCCGTGCAGCATCCAAAGGCCTCCTGATTGCACCCACCTTGTTTTCAAAGATGATTTCAATGAATATCAGCAGCAGCTCCGTGAGGAAGATCACCAGAAGGACCCAGAAGAACTGAAAAGAGAAAGGGAAGAATTAGCCCTGCTCCAAGCCAGGCTGTGTCGTCTGTCAGTGGTTAACCACAACAAGGGAGACCTGGAAACCGAGAGCTGCTTTGAAACACTTAGAAATCAGATCATTTCATTACGAGCTCCCCAGGGAGCTGCAAATCTCTTCCAAAGATCTCAGTCCTAACAGGGGAAGCGGATGGACAGAAGGAAGGATTGAAAAAAAGGAACCAGATGCAATTTGAATGGCCAAATTCTGCACAGGGAAACAGATAAATTGGATGCAGCGGGAACAAATGTTATCTCTGAGAGGTCCCATCTGACTTTGCACAGGACGGAGAGCAAAGCTCTGCTCAGCTCACACTTGTCTCCCCGAGGCTACCTCCATCAGCGACTTTGGAGACTTGCCAGAAAAAGGAAGGTGGAAAGTTACCATGGTAACTAGCTAAAAATCCAAAAGCAATGTTAAAGAAAAAAAAAAAGAGGTAGGGAGAGAGAATTTATTACCATGATATTCACTTTGACCATTGGTTTATTAGAACAGCCTGTTTACAAAGGCAGGTAGCAAAGGAAGCTGCATGCCCAGAAATTATTTCCCAAGCTTGGCAAAAGAAAAGCGCTGTTGCAGCAAAACACCACTTCATGCCCCAAACTGTCGGAGTTTTTAATTAGCCACCCACCAATGAGGTTTGCGCCATGCTTATTTGCTAAGAGCCAGCTAGCGTGGTCCCACCAGAGGAGCAGCACCACCTTCATCACCAGCTAAATCAGCTCAGGCCAGGTATAATTTGGCAAGGAATCCCATAATTAAGGCATGCAATTAACCAAGCACCTATTATCTTGTAGGCAGAGAGGATACAGAAAATGCCGCACGCATCTAAACTGATATAAAATGGGATTGCTTCAGGAGGAAGCCCAAGGCGGTGTGGTTGATGGTTTTACCAAGCAGGACATGTCTAGGTCTCACAAGAAAAAGAAATTGAATTTTGGAAACATTTTTGTTCTTCAACCTTACTTAAAACCCAAGAAAAAAAAAAAAAACAAACGAGTGATTTGTCCTGTTTACTGGGGAAAAGTACAAACTCCTACCAATCCTACTGTGAGTAGAGATAACAGAGTGCAGCTTCAAAGTGCTTCAGCCATTGCACACTGTGCACCAAGTTTGTCCTTTTATTTCCTTCTTTCAGTCTCGATTTCTGCCGTACAGTTTGTCAAGTCAAGATATAAAAGGCAAGGTTTATGCAATACAACTCAGCCTGCTCTGTGCATATTGAAATCAAAGCTAATATTTAATATCCAGGTTTGATAGCTGATTTATAAACAAATGCAGGCGTGTTGTGTAGAAGTCTGTGGGATGCCAGCTGTACCCGGCTATTAGAAAAATGATGACTGAACGTGGCTTTCAAATGCTGCATCAGATGAGGTTCACATGTAGCAAAACCCACCGTTTCCAAGAGAGAAAGCCCAAAAAAGAGCTTAGCTCATGGTCTTTTGAAATGGGGGAAAAGTGCCAGCATTAATTGGGAAGAAAGACAAAGCAGATGCTGATTGCAATTCCTTACAAGAGGGGAAAATGCAAACCTGGGAAGTCACATAGCTGATGCTCAGCTCCCCCTGGACATCCCACAGTATGTAACCTCACCTTCAGAAAGCTCACAATTTCCCTTATAATTTATAGAAGATTTGCAAGAAAAGCAACCACAAACCCAGGCTGCCAGCACAAGTCTTGCAAACGTGCAGCCTGAGCGAAAACCAGCTCTTCTTCCCCCAAATAACGGCCGAACAGAGCATGCAAAACCTTGCCGGCTACACGGACAGAGCAGAAAGTGGCACTTTTTTTGCATTCACAAGGATTGCAGCGACCACTGGTAACTGTAATGCATGTTTAGGGGTGAAACATCCACAATTATCCCTGCTGTCTGCCAGACTGGGCATGAATAAATCAGCATTTTGTTCCTTCAAAAGGCTCCAGCACCGAAATAAAGAGCAAAAATCCACATTAAGCAACATTTAATCCTGCCTTGAGCTGCTGTAAGTTTGCAGCAAGTTCAAAATCACAAATCAAGTAAATAAAAAAATAAAATGACAAAGGAGTGCAGCAAGGAGCTGGTTTTCCTCCAGTTTATGAAAAAATAAGTGGTGGCACATGAGTGAGCAGCTGTGCCACTGTGGCGTGACCTTCTGGCTGGGCTTCATCGCTCACATCCCTGAGAGGAGGCAAACGCTGCAGAGGAGGGACCGGGAAGGTGCCCGAGGATCTCATCCATCGCAAAGCGCAAAGCAAAGCCCAGCTTTTGCAGAGAGAAACTCTCCAGTAAAACCTTCATCTTGCTCAAGACAGCTGGATCGGGGAAAATTTGCTCAATACTTATTAAATTAACACTCGCCACAGCCAGCTCCCTTTAACGAGCTCATCAATCCAAAAGTTCATAATAAATTATACTGCTTAATTCCCTCAAATACCTTGACAAAAAGATTAATCGCCCCTCTCAGGATCAGCAGAGTTCCAAGCTCTCCTTCCCTCCTCTAGCAAGTCTCCAGCGCTGTTTTGTTCATCGTTAATCTCTCCCGAAGCCAAATCGAGGAGGAAAGCGCCAGAGAGACCACACTCTGCCTGAGGTAAAGACAGGTCTCCATCCAATTTAGGGAATAACTCCCTTCATTAGGGTCATTTTACATAAGGAATATATAGGTTGCCGCCTGGAATGATCCCTTCCCATATGTCCTCCGGGTGTTTGGTTTTCTGCCACCTCCGTACACCAGATGAGAGAACGTTTTACCATCAAGTTTCATCTCCCAGAAGCTTAAAAACCACCTGAAATACTGAATTGATCTCGAGTAAACACTTCCAGCCATGGGTCTGGCATGGGTTGGAGGCACCGAGGCTGAGGGATGAATAAACCACGCAGGGATTTATTTAGGAGCCAGCCCAGGGAAAGAGCTTTGAGCCGTGGATAGAGGCTGAGCATTGCTCCTGAGCTCAGATGCACTCGAGACACCTATGGCCACGGGAGGCTCAGATACGCCAATCCCAATGACGTGGTTCAGCCGCAGCCCCAGCTGAGCACCACGCGCCGCTCGCTCACACCTCCCCCGGCGGGCTGGGGAGGAGAACGGAAAAACAACGGCAAAGCCTTGAGGGTTGGGATAAGGGCAGGTTACTGGGACAGCAAGGGAGAGGGGAACAATCAACAACAGCACTGATAACAGATATTCACAATGGGTGATAACAGAAAGCAATTTACTGATCGGACCGACCAACTGGACACTCAACCCGTCCCAGAGCTCCGCCGAACCCGCCCCTGCCCGACTGGGCCCCTTGTATGGTGAGCATGACGTCCCATGGTATGGAATAGCCCCTGGCCAGCTTGGCTCACCTGTCCTGGCTCGTTGGGAAATTAACTCTGGCCTTGCCAGAACCAGGACACCCAAGCATGACTCCAACGGGATTTTGGATGGGAAAGGGATGCTCTGTTTGCCGGGGAAGTGGAGGAGGTGCAGCCCGTAGGATGGAAGAGCTGCTGGAGCAATGGGAAAGCACCAGAGAAATCTGTGATGTTTATTTAATATGAGCAACCTCTGTCTGTGAAACGCTGCTGTGATTTTACAGTGTGGCCAGGGAGACTGACCAGCTGCCACAACTGCAGGAATAAAAGTTAAAAAAAGACGAAAATCTCCAAAAATCCTTCCTTTCTACCCAGTACCAGGAGTTTCCCATGCAGCACCTGGGGGCTGATAAGGGAAAATACTTGCTCCTTGATGATCCATTTCTTACTTCAGCTCAGTCCCAGGAAAGGACGAGATAATAAGAGCGATAACGACAATGATGATTTCTAGAGAACCCATGATACGAGCCAAGAAGAAAAGAAATCAATGTATAAACAGATTCCCAGGTATTTTGCAGCAAGACACTGGGAAAGCTGAGGCTGAAGATGGTGCTCTTGAATTCTCCTACCCTTTTGACAAACTTTGCATTAAAATAGTACAGGCAGATCATAAACAGCTGCTTAAGAAATCCAGTGGGGTTTTTGCTGAGATAAAGTTACTGGTCATACTTAAAAGAGCGTACAAGCCCCATATAACGAGACCCTATAGAATCCAATGGCGGAGGAATAGGATTTGAACACCCTCTGTGAAGGGTGGAGATAATTTTATCCTCATTCCAGACTCCAGAGTCACCATTAAACCCCTGTGGGAACAGGTACTTCCTGCATTCATGCAAGTAACCCCCCCTCCATTTTATTTTTATCTATTTCTATAGCTGCTTCTGCAGCGAAGGAGCTAAGTCAGTCCCACTGAAGCCAATGCAAGAAAAGGGTTTGAACCTATTAATATAAAAGTGGTGACAGGTCATCAAGGGATGGGAAATCTGGACTTCCCATCCCCAAGATGAAAAGAAAGTTGTGCAATTCAATTTCTCTTCCCATAAAGCACAAATCCCCCCAGTTTTGCAGGCAGAGGAGTTCACAGGATGGCCATCCCCAGGTTTTGCTGTATTTTTGGGCATCCGGAGAGGGAACTGGTTGTTCCCTCTTGAGAAATGGGAACAGATTGAATGTGCAGCCATGCGGAACGCACCCAGTGGAGAGGTGTTGTGGTGGGTTGACCCTGGCTGGGGGCCGGGTGCCCACCAGAGCCGCTCTCTCACTCCCCTCCTTCACTAGACACGGGAGAAAAAGTACAACAAAAAGCTTGTGGGTCGAGATAAGGACAGGGGGAGATCACTCACTAATTATCGTCACGAGCAAAACAGACCGAACTTAGAGAGGGAATTCATCTCATTTATTACTAGGCAAAACAGAGTAGAGCAATGAGAAATGAAATCAACTCTTAAAACACCTCCCCCCACCCCTCCCATCTTCCCGGGCTCAACTTCACTCCCGGCTTCAACCTCCTCCCCCTGCAGCGGCACAGGGGGACAGGGAATGGGGGTTACGGTCAGTTCAGCACACGTTGTTTCTGCCGCTTCTTCATCCTCAGGGGGAGGACTCCTCTCATCGTTCCCCTGCTCTAGCATGGCGTCCCTCTCACGGGAGACAGTCCTTCACCAACTGCTCCAATGAGTCTCTCCCACGGGCTACAGTCCTTCACCAACTGCTCCAACATGAGTCTCTCCCACGGGGTGCAGACCCTCAGGAGCAAACTGCTCCAGCGTGGGTCCCCCACGAGGTCACAAGTCCTGCCAGCAAACCTGCTCTGGCGTGGGCTCCTCTCTTCACGGGCCCACAGGTCCTGCCAGGAGCTTGCTCCAGCGTGGGCTTCCCACGGGCCACAGCCTCCTTCAGGTGCCTCCACCTGCTCTGGCGTGGGGTCCTCCACGGGCTGCAGGTGGAATCTCTACACCCCCTCATCCTTCCTCCATGGGCTGCAGGGGGACAGCCTGCTTCACCATGGTCTTCACCACGGGCTGCAGGGGGATCTCTGCTCCGGCGCCTGGAGCTCCTCCTGCCCCTCCTTCTGCACTGACCTTGGTGTCTGCAGAGTTTCTTACATCTTCTCACTCCTCTCTCCGGCTGCAAAAGCTTGCTCTCTCTAAGTGTTTTTCTTCTTCTTAAATATGTTATCACAGAGGCGCTGATTGGCTTGGCCTTGGCCAGCGGCGGGCCCATCTTAGAGCCGGCTGGCATTGGCTCTATCAGACACAGGGGGAGCTTCTAGCAGCTTCTCACAGAAGCCACCCCTGTAGCCCCCCCGCTACCAAAACCTTGCCACGCAGACCCAATACAGGTGTGTGATAAATAAATCTTTCACTCTACCCTAGGAGGCCACTAAATCATCCCCTTAGCAAGTGCCTACCGCCTCCTCTGCCTTCCTCAAGACCAGCCACGGAGGAGTCCACAGTTTCACATGAGTACAGAAACATGAATCCAGTTGCTTTTGTCCCCAAATTGAAACTTTAAGTAATGCTTCTAAAGAACCATTTCTTCCTAATGACATGTTAGAGCTTTCTCCCCCACAGAGTGGCCCTTTCTAAGGGTGTGCTTTTCTTCTGAAAGACACTTGCATGCAGCCCTTCCTCTGAAAACCCAAATAATTTTTTTATTCCCACGTAGAAATAGCTTTTGTAATTGCTTTGAAGCCAAAAAAACCCCCAAAATCTGTCAGGAATATCTCCTACACAGATTAAACAAGAACAACAAAGCCCAGATGAAAAGACTTTGCAGAGCATCTTCTGTTTTAGCAATGCAGCAATAACCCTCTCTGCCCAGGACACTTTTATTCATGCAAACCATGTTATTTTATTTAGGGGCCATGCAACATGCCACTCCTGCCCATCCGTAACTATCCCTATTTGGGTTTCACGCATGCATTTGCCTAGCCTTAAAGGCAAAATATACATTTCCTTTATGCTTCAGAACCTAAATAACCAAGAAGCCTGGTTTTAATCCCAAAAGAGCCAGTAGCTTTGCAAATAATCAACTGGGAGTCCCTGAGAGCCCCAGGCACACAGTGCTGTCCATCCACCGCACCCCAGGCACCAGCCCTACCTCCACCAAACCCCACAGCTGCCTGCTCTGCCCCTTCAAAGCCTAAATCTGCTCTCCAGACCTGACAGAAACCCCATTTCCCCCCCACTTCAGGCTTTTACAGCCTGCAGCTGGGTCTATTTTTGGCTGCTGTTAACCCTTCCTTGGCTATAGTCCTGCTACCCTCCACTCCCATCACAAGACCAGGATGGAAGCTGTGGCTAGAACATGCTCATGTTTCCAAAAACCCAAAGAAAAGGTTTTTATGAACAGAGAATGATGTTTCCTCTTAGACCCCCCCCCTTCATCCAGCTCCATGAGCGATGGCTCCTTTCAAGTCTAATTTATGTCAGAGTTTGAGGGCCAAGCAACCAAATTCCACCTTTTTCCAGAGATCTCTGTCACTGTTGCTTTCCCTCCAATCAGGAAAAATATTTCAATGGCACAATCGGCTCAATCCTTTAATGAGCACTAAGCAATTCACTGGAAACTCCTAATGCAGGTTAAACCCCTTGGATGCTATTAATATCATCTCAGACTTTGCAAAAACCTCTCCTCAGTCTTATTTGGGCGCTCACCAGCATCCTTTCCTTGTGCAATGGGTAGCATCGACTTTGAGAGATGCTGGGGAGCCACTACTCTTTAGGGAGTAAAAATGCAGCATGAGATATAAAACTTATTTATTAAAAATTCATATCGAGAAGGTAAGTAACTCCAGAGAGGTCCATAAATAATCCATGCTTGGAGGATTTTTGGAAGGACTTTGTAACGTCAGCCCTTTACCGGGCTTTCAGGAAGCTGTGAAGCCCCACCAATTCACCACAAGGATGGCTGTTATTATTGCAGGGGGTAATTTAACGATGAGATTAAAAAAGAAAGGCGTGAGCACCAAGGAAAGAAATGCAACACGCTGGGAGTTTGCTGGCGATGCTCAACGTATGAGGCTTGGGAAAAATAAAATATGCTTTTTGCTGCCCACAAAACCTTCCCAAACTGCTCCTAGAAAGACGATGAATGGAGACACCACAAGAAATTCAACGTTAAAGTGCCAATAATTAGCGTGGAGAAAGAATCATTAACTCCTTCAGGGCTCCAGCCCCTTCTTCTCCCTCAGCGCCAAACCTGCGCCAAGCAAATCCCCATTTAAAGCACGTTGGGGTGCTTAAAAAGCCCCAGTGAAGAGGTGAGCAACCCTTAACGGAGGGGATCAGCCACAAAGCTCCTTCTGCCGCCCTGGGGTTTCCTACTTTGTCTCAAGAAAATGAAATAATAATAATTAAAGAGCTGAAAACCATGGATTTAAAGGAGAACAAATTAGACATGGAGAGCTTGGTAAAAAGCGCTGGAGGGTCCCTGTAAAGGATTTTTCTCGCTGTATTTTGGGGGATTTGGGTATCAGAGGGTTTGCAGGTCCGTCCCATCCCTGAGAAGGCTGTGGATGCTCGTTACACAAATAGGGAGGGTGAGAGGCTGCCCATGGGGAGCATCAGTACCTGCCTGCTCCAAAGCCCTCTCGTGCCAGCTCTTGTCCCCAGCTAGGACTCTCCTCCTTTCGCTCAGAGCCTTTGCTCCTGAGTCTGTGATGTTTTCAGCTCCCCCGGCAATCCTGAACGCTCGCTACTGTGCAAATGTCAGGCCCTCCTCACTTATCCACCCCTCCGCATGGCTGAGAAGGAAAAAAAAAAAATAGAATCAAGAAAGTGGTGGTTTTGCTTAGAGATCCTGTAATCAGAGCGCGCTATATAATCAGCGGGCTTAGGGAGAAAAAAGATAGATATGCAGATCCCCGAGCAAACCTCTGCAGAAAGGAGTTTCTTCAATCGTTTTTTTTCCAGCGGGCTCTATCTGTGTGCTAATTATCAGGAATTTGGATTCTGGAGAGTGAAAGCAGCACCATTGGAACCTGCTGAGATTGGAATATCCAGAGAAAACTCTTCATTGCAGATGCAGGGAGCTGAGTCCCTCCCCAGGGCAGTAGACCCCAGATCCCAGCCTGATTCCCAGGAAGCATAAAGAGAAACGGGGTTTTGCAGTGATGCTTTGCACAAAGCATCCTCTAATTAACATAAAACTACCCTGCAAGCAGACAAAAGCAAGTGGAAAAACACCTGACGACCTCCCTCGCAGCAGTGGTTATAACCCCGGATGAGTTCAAACACATAAATGCAGCTTCATTTCTCATGCAAACCCGTAAACAGAAGGAAACTTTTATTTATCAAGCGTTCCACTGCGCTTGAGTGCAATATCCCTCACAGCAGACCGCCAGAGCCACCGAGGGCTGCCATCCCAGCCATCAATGCTGCCCTGATTTATAATACGCCGCGTTTTGGTGGAGGATGGATGCACCTGACCTCCAAAACCTGCATCTTTTGCAACCAAGACCTGCAACTGCTTCTTGAAAAGCTGTATCTCACCCATGGGAAAAACCACGCAGCAGGGTTTCTTGCTGCGGGTAGAGCAGAAGGGGCAACTCTTTCCTCCTCTTCATCCTCTGAGAGGGCAGAAATAGCCAAAAAACAGCCTAAAGAAGATGCTAGTCAAATCCCATTTCAGCTGGAAATTGCTTTAATATTTTCTGGAAGGGAATCTCCATCTTGCCCATAAATACCCCATTTTTTTTCACTGCATCCTAAACTGCACAGTTTTCTCTCATTCATTTTGCAGAGACACAAAAACCCACCTCCAGCCATCAGCTACAAACTTTGCAAACCCAAGCCAGCCTGAATTCACCCCAAATTCCTCCAACAACTAAGGTCAGCATGCTCTGGGGATCACGTCAAGCCTTTTGGTTCATCCCAAAGGCTTTTCCATGCCTTCTGGTCTTGGAAATTTGTTTCTTTACTGCAGATATTCAAGACTATTTCTTTTTGCTGGCCTGGAGGTGAGCGCACCCTGGAGTGACCTGGATACCTTGTACAAATCCTCTGCTCTCAACCACAAGGTTTTCCAGCACCATGAAACCACGAGGAATTCTCCTCAGTCAAATAACCAAGTGATTTAAATGCAAGCAATGCATCCACAAAAGATTAACTCTTTTTTAAACTATTTCACCCAGTTCTTCCAAACACAGAAGAAAAATAAGGGGAAGGTGCTACTTACTGGTATTTTCACCTCCTGTGACTTAAAATCGATTTTAAGTGGCTGCTACAGGGTAATGAATTAGCGCTGGCGATGTGGCCGAGGGATGCTTTATACGGCACTGCTGTAATCGAGGTTTCCACATAATTTTTGCCCCTTTCCCCGCGCGTTCGGAAAAAACCCAGCTGCTTGGATCAGCTCAGACCTCCAAGTGCTCCTTCACACATATGTTATTCTGATTGCTTTTATTCAGGGTCCCCAAGCTTCAAATCACTGTAGTAGCTGACTCTTTTCGAGGGGGGAATTTATCTTCCCAGGAGGACAATTCTCCATCCACACAATAGCTCTGTGATTGCCAATCATTTTCCCACAGCCATACTCACTCCCCTCTTCAAACCTGACATATCTGCCATTTTCCCGTGTTTAATCTCTCTATTTACATGTGCAATCAGGGGCTGGAGAGGAGAGGGAAAGCACATTTCAAGCCTAGCTCAGGAAATAGCATCGTAGGTTGACCTTGAGAATAAAAATACAAAATCGCAAATAAAATAAATGGCAAAGCTGACGGTGGTTGCCGGAGTTTGCTTTTCACATCTTGCTGTTGCTGACATTTGGAAACAGCAGTATAGATAAAAATATACATTGATACATTTATAAATATTTATATTTGTGTTGGTTATATGTTATATATATAAAAATATATTTTTTATATATATATAAAACTTGCAAAAGACCAAAAGAGCTGCTTCAGCAGCTGATCTCGCTGCCACAAAGTCAAGGTCAAATCTTGCCTTGGGTGACAAACAGTGGCAAAGCCAAGGCAAGAAAGGAGGAACCCAAAAAGCTCCCCAAATGGAAAAGAAAAAAGGGAAAGTTGGATTTCTTGGCCTGCCTGGACCCTCATCTCTCTCCTGTTCTGCTAAAATTAATGCAACTCTATCGAAACCACCTCTGAAAATTCTGGGCTTTACTGAATTTTGTAAGCTAAAATATCCACGGGATGAACACATGGGCCCTAAGCCCCCAGGCAGGGGATGCTGAGTAAGATATGATACATTTCTAGAAAAAACAGCTCTAAAAACAACATGAAGAGGGGCCAAATCGGGCACATTCAACTGCAAAACCCGACTGCCAGAGCAGCCTGTCCCACTGCAATTCCAGATGCTAAAGCAAAGCATCCCAGCTCCCCTCCCAGCTGTCTAACTGAGCAAGAGAAATATTGATTTTTACAGTCTATTCACTAAATCACCTTCAACTCCCTAAAAGCAAAGGCAAGCCGTCTTCATCAGACAACGTGCAGTTGTTCAAGCCTTGCAAATGTTAACGGTTACAGAAAAAAATTGTTTTCCAAGCAGAAATTCTTAACGTATCTATTAAGTAGAAGTCTTCGTAACACTGATTACGTACACCAGCAGCTAAATCCCCTGGTCTTGCCCGTAATTTTTCTAATAAACTTGAGAATGGCAAGCAGACGGAGGCTTTATTGAATAGACTTTGCTTGGGTTATTAGAGAAGTCATTAAAGACGTGATGCATAAACGCACAACTCTTACCCATTTATGACAATTACAGGTAATAACTGGAGAGAATAAGATTGATAAGGAAAAGATTAAAACCAAAATGTAATTTGTGGTACCTTGCAGGGGGGATATTGGAATAATATATCAAGTAGCAGATTTAGGAGCGGGGTGGCTTTCTTAACTCTTTTGCCTAAGAGAAATGTTGGTTGATTTTTGTCCAGGGGGTAAAGGAAAATAAAAATCCATTTGTCAGAAGTCAGCGACTGAGATGAATGAGGATTTAAAAAGCATGTACAAACCCTCACCTACACCCACAGCATTTCATGTGGGGAAAAAAAAAAAGGTTATTAATGTCAAGTGCTATCTGATGAATTTTTGTAGGGCATTGACATGTTTTCTCCTAAATAGAGAGGAATTTATTGCCTGTTCTCCAGATGAAAATGACACATTTTTACATGAAGAGACAAGTCAATTTTTGCTAGTGATTTGAAGTTCGGAGTGGTTTTGTGCTCATTGTTAGCTTGGGTTCCCTGAAAATGCACGTACAGGTGTTTGAGCAGCTGCAGCACATCTGCACACACAGTCTCCTAAGAGCCCAAAGGGATTCATGCATCAATTTTCTATCAGCATCAATAAATGTATTTTTATTTCCAGGGTCCTGAGCCTGGTTTGGGGGCTCATAGGGCAGAGCTCCCTCCTCCATGGTCCCTGCACCACCAGATTCCACCTCAAGGTGAACAGATTACAAAACCCGCTAACCAATAATGTATTTCCAAGAGTTTTCACAGTAAAATTCAGCAGAAATCTAGTGTGAAACAACTTCCTCAAATGAAACCCCCAGACTCCCATGCCTGTTCCATGAGAGAAGACATCCCCCTATGAATTCCTGGTATGAGCACCCACTTTTGGGCAACGGATGGAAACACTAATGCATTTCACAGACAATTCCAACAAACACAATGGAGAAATACAG
The DNA here is from genome assembly GCF_028858705.1 of Grus americana. Taxonomy (NCBI): domain Eukaryota; kingdom Metazoa; phylum Chordata; class Aves; order Gruiformes; family Gruidae; genus Grus; species Grus americana. The sequence goes on along the minus strand of NC_072877.1, from coordinate 5,253,397 downwards.
GCTTGGCCACATGGTTTTGCCAATATGACCATGAGCAGGTAAGAGTGCAAGAAAGCATCGAGTAATTCAGTGCCATAAAACCATGCCAGTAGCAACGGTCTTTCCAGTGCAGCCCAGTCTCATCAGGGAACTGTTTTAAGCTACTGGGATAAAGCACTTTTTCTGGGATAAGCTGCATCTCCCAAGAGGAAACACTAACCCAGGGTTGCTCCCATACAGACCTGCAACCCCTTTGAGTGGGCAAGTCCTCCACGGCTCATCCAACGCAGCCATGCAAACCCATGCTCATGGTCCGGGCTCTTAGAGATGCTCTTTAAGTGCATTTTTTATCTGCTATGAGCTCGCAATGCTATTTCCTACAAGAAGAGGCGGCATTATGGTTTTTGCCTCTGTCCAGACTGCAAATACCTCCCGTATTTGTGCAACCATGCAATACCTGTGCAAGGAACACCCTTATTTATCTCGGCATCGAAAGCATTTCCAAGATGCTTCACTGCGGTCGTGCTCTCCTCCTCGTGCTGATGCTCATTAAGCTGAATATGTTCATGTGGAAAACAGCGTTTCAGCTCCAAGACCAGGAATTAGGTTGGATTCATTATCAGAAATATCACTTCATTTATTTGCTGCCAGAGAATAGATAATTAATGTAGTATTGGGCCAATTGTGCTGCTCTGCAGCCAACTAAAGGCAGGCAAGGAGCCTCAAGTAACGCTAAAAATCCACCACCCAGAAACACAACGTATTTTGACACACGAGACAAACATCCCCTTACATCCTAGCCAAAAGGGACACAAGTGTTATTGTACGTGATGACTTGCGCTTGGGTATTGCTTTATTTATCCCACATGGCAGGCGTGAAGCTGCTTATATCCATGGGGAGAGAAAGCCAACCCAATTGGGCAGGATTATTTCTTTTTCACAGTTGTGCCCGTTGCAGAATTGATGCAGCCGACAACCTGTGAAACACAGTTAATGAGCTTGGGTTTCTGTCGCCCTGGGTTGCTCCAAGGATGAGATTTCCTACCCTCTGATGTGTCAATTTTCCACTTCCAAATTTGGTGCGGGTTGTGGAAACAGAGTATTAACTGTGATTCATGAGTATTAGCACAGAAACAAAAATATTATCGGAAATTTGAAGTACTTATCCTTCTTTGGAATAAGCCTAGATAGAATAAACACAATACTGTATAGCTTTAAAAGCAGACAAGCAAAAAAGAAGATGAAATGTTCTCCACAAGCAACATAACTTCAGCTTCAGCAGAAAAATATTTTCTAGGCTTAGATCGTAAAGAAACACGGAGCTTTCCCAGTTGCTTTGATAGACAGGAAGAAGAGTTATGTGTTAGAGGGATAACTGACTCCAGGCAAATGCCCACTGCTATAACTTAGCATCCAAACAGAATAGGGAATTAATTAAAAATTACTTTTCAAGCAAGCAAGCTATCAGGGCTATTTGAACACCACAAGTATCACTTGGAGGGGATGTCTCTCACTTAGAGACTCCTCCAAACACCCAGGGTCAGGAGGGCAGCTCTCGAATAGAGCAGATGGTACCTCACTGCAATGGAGATCTGACGGGAAACTTGCTCTTCTGCTCACTCACTGCACGTTTTTAAAAGCAATATTGCAAGCCACTACAAGTGAGTGCTAGCTACCCACAGTGTTTGATTTTAATAAACCAATCAACCCAAACCAGTGGGAGATGAAAACGTTATGCAAACCATTAGCATGCGAGGCATGCACGAGCCCCGCCAGGAAGGCTCTGTGGACCAGCATGGATTATTCATCCAAAAGCAACTTTTTCACCAAGGGAGCGTTGGATGCAGCCGAAGAGCTGACAGAGCTGTCACGGAGCTCACTGATGGACGTTGGCCCTGGCCGAGCGTGATACAAGAGCTTCACCCCCATCTGAATGGAGGGAACGGATTATAATTCAGTTTATAAATCCCTGCAGCCTCATGAGGTGTTATCCCAGAGCCAGGGCAGGCAACGAGTGCAGGGAGGATGGGTGCTCGGATACTCAATGCACCAACAAAAACCCTGGAAAGCAGGTTAGGAGTTAACAGCTTTGCCCTAGTGTCCTGGATCTCTTCCACTTTGGACTTCAAAGGTAATTTTTCCTTCTGCTAAGAACTACCTTGCAGAAAGAAACAAAGCTATTTTCTATTGGCATTGCCATAGTGAAAATAAACTTTACGGGGGAGACCGCTCCACCAGAGACAGGCTCTCAGCCCCCAAAATAACTCCCTTGTTACCTCAGGAGGAAGGCAGCAGCACTTCCTGCAGATGTTGGGAGGCATTCAGCCATGGATAACAGGGAAATTAGGGTGCCAGATCTGCAATTTGCGTATACCCTCTCCCCGTTACTCCTCCGCTGGCTTCATGGCTGAGCTGAACACACCAAGCAGTCACATCATGCAAGCATTTAAATCCAGGAAGGGGTACACCGTTGCTATAAGCCATGGTGGTGACTCATTAGGATACACTAATTTTCCTCTTTGAGATGACCCAGACCATCCCAAGGGCTGCACGGAGAGCACGGTAACAGCCTTACCATCTTCAGCAACGTCCGGTTGTCCCTGAGGCTCCCGACCATGCCGACGAAGGAGATGATGAACATGGTGAAGCCCAGCAGGAGGAGGATGATGGCTGGAGCCAGGAAGATCCCTTCCAAGGTTTTGTGCTTTTGCCTCTCCACTTCGGCGTAAATCCCAACGCACAGGATCACGAGGCCGAGGATCTGCAAGGGAAGAATGGGATGGGATTCAGAAGCCAACAGGGAAAAAACAGAGGCTTTGAGGGAGAGGTGGAGATGCAAAATGTCACAGACAGCCAAGGAAAACCCACCCAACTCCAGGACATTTAACACAATCCCAAACGGTGCCGTCAGCACTCAGGGCATCCCCTTTGCTTGAGGCTGGGCTGCTCTTCCTCTGGCTGGGAAGGGGACGTATAATTGCAGTGTGATCAATCTAGCTGGACAGCTTTACGCTAGGTTTTTCGTTTCCCTGCTTGTATCTCTACGGTCTGTCTGGATGCTCAGCTTGGCCCTCGCCTTGGGTTTGATAGACCCAGAGGCTGACAGTCATGACCACCGACAGCCCACCCTCCCAAACTCCACCCTTACGATAGGACGATCCCTAAAATGACTCATTTCACCCCATCATTTTTAGACCTGGCTCGAGCACCACCTTGCACCCAAACCCACAGTGAGCTGCTCCCCTTCTCTTTGCATGCCAGCACCAACAATTAGAAACGAAGCTTGCTGCACCATTACAAAGCACTTTTGATCCCTGGATGAAAAGTGCCATAAAGAAAAGCAACAAATTATTTATGACAACCTTCCTCCCCTCTCTCCCCCTTCAATGAAACAACTCTAATTGAAAAAGAGAGCCTAACGATGCTGGGATAATGCAGGGCTCTGAAAAGGGGCTGTTTGCATCCCTTCAGCTCCTTCAACATCAAAGGCAGCAACCCGATCCCAAGTGTTTCCTGCTGCCAGGAGCCGTTCACATCTCGCCCATTGGCCCTGCAGCGCAGCAGGAGGCGAGCGGCTCCTCAGCCTGCACTGAGCTGACACCTGAAAAGGTCAACAAGGAAACTGAGGAGCATCTGGAACCCTTTTCACGCTGCTTTTTGCAGCCCTCCTCACCCCACATCACAGCGAGAGGCTCCTGGGGGGAAAGCCCCCAGCTGCAGACACCCGCACTCAAAACCCTACATCTCCAAAGAGGAGGAAAAAAGCCTTTTTTTGCTCCTTTTTCACCCCTTTCACCTTTCCAAAAGGCTTCATTGTTCCTAATGAGTCTGCTCAAAACACTTCCTGCTAAATTCGTACCAACAATTCAATCCTTAATTTTCATGCACAAACTTTGCTTTTTTGGGGAGTTGATTTTTTTCTTCTCTACTCTGCCTGGACACTATTTCTGGTGCATTTCTGTAGCTAGCTTATGTCTGTCAATCATTGTCCACTTCCAGGCTCCATCTCATCTATAAAGCAATTGAAATTTCTCAGAAAGTGAAATTAGAACTAGTGATATTTTACAGACACTTTAGTTATTTGAAACTAAACAGGCAGGCCTATTTCTGATAACAGGCTTTTAATCACAGTTTCATCTTTATACTCTATTTTAAGCGTCAGGTTGGTGCGTTGGGATTAGGTTTGATTTAACGTTTACCTCTTCTATGGTATCCCAGGAAATACGTTTGGATTTGAAGGCAGGGGGTAGACATTAATGCACACCATGCGTCCCCTGCTAATCCCTGCCGTTCCTCCTGCGTGCCAGTCAGAACCACTGTCTTCATTTTAATTCATCCATCTGCGATATGAGTGAGGGAAGAGATCATGGGAAGTGCACAGAGCAAACCTGGGAGGGGGTTCGAGGGGTGGATGCTCGAGGGGTTGAGGAAGCAATGTGCACAGGATGGGCTTCGCCTGCCAGAAAGGAAAAGAAACTGAGGAGGGTTCGCAGCACGGACACGTGCATTGCTTAAAAATAGCTTTGCCAGGGATGAAAAGTATCCTTGGAAAATTTAAAGCATGTGGCATGCATGAGGCTGCTGGTCCTTCCTCCCAGCATCGCCACAGCCATCCCTCTGGCAGGGAAAACCCTGACCAGTGCCATGAATAACGCCCCTCTTTTTTGGAGGGGGGGATGCACCTCTGCACCGCTTATTTGCCATGCAAATGCAATGGGGAAATGGAAAGAAAAAAAAGAAGAGCTGCTTCTACTCAAAGCAGCTTAAAAGCACAAGAAAGCATCTTGCAAAGCAACACACACCTCGAGGAAGGGAATGGATATATTGGCACATCTCCCAGCAAAGGCAGATTGCAAAGGAAAACTTGCTGGAATATAATGCGTTTTGGAAGGACAAGCAGGGAGCGATGCTGTTGCAAGATGGATGGCAGAGGGATTTGGATGGAAAATAGCTGGGGAGAAAGACCAGCATTCCCTGAAAAGCAGTGTTTCTGGGAAAAAGTGGTGGATTTGGAGCAAACCAGTGACATCAAAGTCTTTGCCAGGACCTATGCAGCCCTGTAAAACACTGCACGGGGAATAACCATGTATTTCATCAAAAAGTCTGATCATCCTGTCCCCCTTCGCCTGAGATGAGCATCAAAAGCAGCAGGAAAAGTTTGCATCATCCCTTGCAAAGCCTGGCTGCCCTAGTTTCCATCACTGGGTTTCTCGGGGTGGGGGGGGTGTTGCTTTTGCAATACAAAATCAATCAGCATGGATATTTTTGATTCCTGGTGTCACAACCCTTTTCTACCACCCACACTCAATGATGTGGTAAAGCACATAATGAAATTTGCTGGTAAATCCTCTGTAGCTACATATTAATTGTGATTGAACCTTCACCGCAGGGAAAACCAAGGGGGTAGCTGCAACTCCACCAGACCTTGCGGGGAAGGTGTCTTACATCAATTCTCCTCTTGTAAGCTAGGAAGAAATCACCTGTTTTAATTTTAGCCCTCCTTGACTTTAGTGCATCTTGGAGTTCGTAGGAGCTGAGTGGGAAGGGGATGGAGGCTAGCAGCTGCCTGGTAGGTCCAACCTCCATTCCCACCCCAAAAAGGACCCCTGTGACTCGCTGTCCTCCCTTCCTCCCTCCCATATTCCTGGTTGGATAAAATTGCAAAGTTGAATTTCTCAGCCCAATACCAGTTGCTACGACTGACCCTTTGCAGCCCATTTCCAAAGCTGTTTCACTCCAACTTCATCTCATCTTAGTGGGATAACAGAGATGCTGGTTTTCCTCTCCAGGCATTTCTCCACCTAATGGCAAAGAAAGAGCTGGGGGGTGTGAGCTGGGGGACCTGGGAAGGAGACGAGCTAAAGGTGGAAATCCCTGTCCCACTGAGCACAGAGTCGTTTAGAAACCTGGAGGTCAAGAAGTGGGATGAAAGGCAATTAATGAACAGAAAATAATATAATACACAGCTCGGACGATGCTGGCAGGGTTTGGGGGGGTGCCAAATAGGTGGCTTGAGCTCATACCTAACCCATGGGGAGTTTGCAAAGCTCTCTGAGCCATGTGCTCTCTGGTGTTTGGCATTGCTTCTCCATCCTTACGTGAGTGCTTTGGCACAGAGGCAGCTACCTGCTGCTAACAAGAGACATGCATGGTCCTACCCAGTCCTAAAAATCCCACTAAATACCCAAGAGATGCCACATTCCCCTTGCCTGGGACCCAAAAGACCCAAGTAACAGGAGTTACCCTCAGCCACATGCAGAGCAAATGGGTACAACGAACCCAAGAGGTTCGTTAACATGGCCAAGGCAGCGCAACTTCGAAGCCTGCCAAGGGTCAAGCAGCAGACATGGCTCGTTCCAAGGTGAACGGCATTAATCGGATGAGTCAACGCCGTGCTAATGCAAGGCAATAATTTCTCCTTATTCGGGAACACCAAAAAGTCATGATGATGCTGGCTTCAAGCCCACGCAGACCCCGGCAGCCAGATTACATGAGTCAGAGCACTGGGCTGGGGAGGAGCAAAGGGAATGGGGCATCCAAGATGACCAGAGGGGCAAAACTAAGGGCAAAACTCTTGTTTTTCAAATCCCCAGCTCACAGCAGAATTGTTCTTCCCAGCTTTTGAAGACCCACCTGCCTTCAAATTAGAAGACAGGGCGCTCCTGCTCCTCCTCCTCAGGTTTGATTGCAATGTGCAGGCAAGAAACTGCGTTATAGAAAGTGTTGAATGCTTTTAGTCATTAAAAGATAGAAGCACGGGATTAATAATACAGCAATTAAGTACATCGTATAATGCTTAACTGCCAACAGTATGTAGGAATGTAAAAAAATATGCTTTTATAATGGTCAATTAAAATAGTAGGTTTCAATTTTAGGGGAAAAGTAAGAAAAGGAAAGCAGCATTTCTTTTTTAAAAGAAAACTTCAAATCTATGCTCTGCTGAATCCTCGTTGTTGAGGATTAAATCTACCTGTATAAAGCCCACCAGTCTAACCCGAGATGCTCAAATCTCTCTGCCCTTTGCTCCATGTTTGGTTTAAAGCTACTCTCTGGCTTATCCCACGCTTCTTTACTGATTTTTCCCACCTATAAATAAGAAAGGATCTAATGGCACTAGATCCAGTTTTCTACAGGCTGGGACTACAGCCTACACTAGAAAACCGTTATACATCTCACCCCAAACCTCCTTGATCCTTCATGGTGAACCAACTCGAGTCTTATTCCACTGAATTTTTACCCAGGAGGGGATTAAATTTTTGAAGCCTTCATGCAGTGCAGGTGAGAAGTGCCTAAACAATGGAGCGCGTTTGGTCAGAGGAAAAGCCAGCCCTGGTCACGTCTAGTTAATGAGGATTTGAAGAGTTCGGCAGTGCCATTGAATTAATACAGCTGCAACATGTGCAAATGAGGCCAGAAGTAGGTCAGGCGGCTGAAAAGCTCACAGGAGCCACGCGATCCATATGGATTCGATGGGGCAATGTCCCCGTCCCAGGGCTGAAGGCAGGCTGGGTCAAAGCGAGTCAAAGTGGCTTTTTTGCAGCTATTTTCCAGTTGCTGGGAAAATATCGAGTCTCTTCTTGCTGGCAGACTCACCAGGATGCCCCACTGAGCCCCCCAAAATGCCCCAGCGATTGTTAATCTACGTTTGCAAACGTTTGACCTGGGTTCAGATTAGTTGGGAGAAAACAACCTACACCTCCTCCTCATCCCTACAGCTGCTTAAAGTATTTGGGGTAACCTCAAACCAAACAAACTCAGCTTTTATAGAGAAACCAAAACCACGGCGACAGGTTTTCCCACAGATTCATTTTGCAAACAAAAATATTGCACTATCCTTACCCAAAAACTCAAATTGCAGCCACAAATGGGTTAAGAAATCTGGAATTTTTGAGTCTCGCTGGGTGCGGTGGGAGTCCCACAAGGGTCCTAGCCATCCCACGGGAGATACTTGAGTCTCCTCTGCCCTTGGGAGCCTTCCTACCCAGCAGGCCACAAAGAAACCAGTGAGATATTCTACAAAAACCCCCCATTTTCTTCTTATTCTCGTTCATGCCCTGGGGAGGGGGCACAAGTCATTTGGTGCAGTGAGACAACGGGCTTTGCTGTCCTCAGCTAGAGAGGGCGAGCACTGCCCTCCCAATGAGCTCATTCATTAAAAAAAAAAAATAAGAAAATAAAAAGCATTTTCTAACTCTGCTTGTAACCCCATTTACTGTTCACAGCCTGCCTGGGAACTCACGCAGACATTTCTGCAATTACACCTATACAATTAGATATGCATACCACTATACATGCCCGGCAGGCAGCTGTGCACAAGACAAAGAGGATTATTTAAACTTCAAGAAGGAAATATCTGTAAATACGGACTGGATTATGCAAGATTAACCCCAGGAAGATGCTAATTTCATATCTCGTGCATTAACAGAGGATGCACAGACCCTAAAGGGACAGGGAATTTCTTGTTTCCCCCTCCCTGGCTCCAACACGTGCTTGCATCTCCTAGGTGCCAGGGAAGCCTCACCCGAACCATAGCTGCCTCAACAATACAAAACTGCTTAAAACCAAGCTTTGTTTTTTCCTCTTAAAGTAACCAACCTGGCTAAAATACCCATTGCTTGATGTCTGCTATCATGGCTTGTCCCTATTGAATGACGTAAAGGCAACGGCAGAGATGGGCAGGGGGGATTCAGCTGGCAACGCTGCCTGGCAGGTGCTTGTATGGTAAAAACATTGAATTTCAGTGTTTATGCTCCAAACACCTCAAAACGTGACTTGCTGCCACGAGGGATTTGCAAGAGCGGCTCTGGGGAAGGGCAGTCCCTGGGAGGTACTCTTAAATCCACCAAAATCAACAGTTTTGCCCAAGATTGCCCATTTTGGACCCAGCTAGCACCAAGCACGAGGGGTTTTGTGGCACCAGGTTTTACCGCAAGGACTGGATGCCTTGGAAAGGGAAATTTTGACACTGAAAAGTAAAAGTATGGTGGAGGGAAATGCCAGGAAGGACAGAAAAGCAACCGGAGCACCTACCGAGAAGAGGGTGGCATAGGTGGACAGAGCAAATTTGATGCTGTAGTAATAGAGGTGGGAATTTCGGCACTTGGAGGCCTGAGCCATCCTCGTAGGTCTGAGAGAGGTTTGCTCGCTGGACCCTCCCTGCTCCAGCCGCCTCCTGCCCTCCGCTGCCGAGCCGAAAAAGCATACACATGCACACAGGCAAGCCTTGAACTTGAACTGCTCGCTCCAACTTCCGCCTGGCAGGAACGGAGAGCAATTAGAGGGAAGGCAGCAGCAGCACAAGCAGCCGGCGTTAACCCTTTATTGAGTTTGTTGCTTGGTTTTGCTGCCGAGAGCAAAAGCAAAGCTCTGTTTAAGGGAGCTTACTCCAACAATTATTCCAAAAATCGGTGCATAGGTGGATCTCTAGCAAATTTTTAACAGCAAACGTGTTGCAACTGGGGCCTCCTGCCCTTGCTAGCATGCTGAAAGAGCACCTTGTAACCCTGCAGTCGTCCCAGGAGCTCTGCTGCAGCAGCAAAGGGTGAAGGGGCAGCCCAAAATTGAGCAAGAACAGGGACAGATGCCTCCCAGGCAGTCTCTCAGAGCCCAGGACTTGAGAGCAATGTCCAGATTTACCTGTTGCAGCTTGCTACTGCGAGCAACACCTCCCTTTCAACACCACCTTGAGCTGCCCGGTGCCTGTGTGAATAGGAAGAAGGAAGGAGAAATTATTACACCCAGGCTCAGTGAGGTTTAACGCTTGAAAGAAAAGGTGTGGTGAGCAAAAAACTGGCACCAAGAGACCGCACAGCTCCTGGAAGCATTTGTACAGCTGTACAAACATAGTACTAGAGAGCATAAAACTGACGTTTAGCAAAAAGAGGAGCTTGGAAAAGTTGTGTCTGCAGTTGGTCTCCAATGATGCAGAGGAGCACCCTTTGTTTCTGCAGCTTGACTTGTTGCAGATCAGAGATGGGAGGAAAAAGGGGCATCGTCTGCGATGCGGTTTGTGGCCTGGGAAACGTTTAAAAACCCCGGCTCTCAGGAGGAAGATGCTGCTTCTCTCGGGGGTAGCCAAATAGAGAATTTCAAGCAAGGTTTGAAGAAATAATGACGACTCAGGGCTGCACTCAAAGATGTGGGGGCTGTGTTTACCTGGCTCTTAGCAGATATAGAGTAATTCAGCACAGCAGAAGCAATCGTATCCCTCTCCTTTTAGTACATAAGCTGCAAGGGTGAGAGCAGAGATGGGACGAGAGTTATATGATTATCAGTGGCCAGCAGATCCCAATATTACACTTCAGGATATGGTACTGGGGTGAAACAGGTCCCAAAAATGACATTTCAGGACATGATTTAGCTACAGCTGGCTGTGATCAGGCTGAAGGAGCAAAGAGAGCAGTCAACTTTGCTCCCCACTTTTAAAAACTAATCTAAAATGAACTTTTAGTGTGTTGGAGCCTGGTTTATACTAGCACTTTCCATTTTGTTAACACCCAACAAAGCGGGCGCTATGAAGACCCATGCAAAGGAAGAAAACAGCAATACCATTGCTAGCACGGAACGTTTCTTTCCACCAACCTTTGCTTGAAATGAGAAACCCCAACACCCAGCATTGAGCAAGAGCCGTTTGAGGAGATGTACGATGTATTTCGTCCACTCTTTCTTTCCTTTTTGAAGGATGCTGCAGCCAGGACAACAGTCAATTTAAAGAAAAACCAACCACCACTTGCACCTGTGACTTTTCTTTTGGTTTTCTAACCTCTATCAGGTTTGACTATGCACTGGTACAGGGATCGCAGGGCTTATTTTCAACCCATTGCACTGAGAAATCTTGGTGACTAACCATTTGTGCATTCACCTATTTATGTAATACTCTTTCTTTGCTTTAATCCAGAAGTCAACTTGGTGTGCAAAAGAGCAAGGAAGAAACAGCATTTCCCTAAAAAACCTAGAGCTAAGGGATGTCTGAAGCAGCAGATTTAAACCAGACTTAAACCATCATGTCCATAGATAACTGTAACATTGCCTAAAACGTCCATGTTAATTTGAAGCCATGTTTAAGAGAATGACGCACTGTAAAACTTTGGTTCATCCTAGGTTGTAGCAGTAATTTCAGGCGCTCTCCCCTCCTCCACTGACCCACAGGCAAACCCCAAACTTCTGGCAGTATAAATCAGGCCAGAACACCGGCGAGTGCATTGCTGGCTCTTCCCCAGCACCATTTCCCCATCAGTCAGTAATTAACACCCAATACTCCGCAAGTGGTTAATTACGCCACACAACTCATTCCTACAAAAACAGATCTGTGCCTGCAGGGGTAGAAGAGCAATAAAACTCTCTGGCTACTTCTATACGACACCACTAATTCACTCATTAAAGGAGAGATTTGCTTTCCATGGCGCTGATTTTTGCCGTCACTCGGACCTTGTGCCAGGAGGATTGCTGGGGCAGGGACACTGCAGTCCCACATGTGAATTGGGAATAATTTTTATTCTCCTGAAAAAAAACACCAAACCTTACCTCAAATAAAAGCACATCTGCAAAAGCAGCATCAAGTGCCTCTCCCAGCTTTACCCTTGCATGCACGAGCAGGAATTCAGCCTTTTCCCCAGCCAGCTCAAACCCTTTTGTTGTCCAGAAATCTTTAAATTTTACTTTTTTTTTTTCCCCAAGCAAATAAAATTTTATACCATGCTTTCCTTTCTGCAAAAGAGATGATAAAGAATAAGCACTCTTCCAGCAGTGCAAATGCATACGGATGCTTTGCTGTTTGCATCTATAGAGATGCACTCAGAGATGAGCAGACAGGAGCCGACCTTAAATCATCCATTTATTTATACTAATGTTACTGTAATGGATAGATAATGCACAAGCCCTGCTGGACACGACGAAAGAGGCAGGCATAGCTTTTAAAAGCCTTAATATTGAGTGGAATAAGTTCCACGGTTCAAATTTAAACAGGACTTGAAACTTTGCTCGATTTAACATTGCTCCAGCGTAATGCTTTTGGGGTACAGAAGGAGTGGAGAAGGGCAACGGGAACAAGGAGGGATTTATTCATGAATAATTTTTTTGCCCCTCTGATGATGGTGCTGTAGCTGGGGGAGGATTGTAGAGTGGCTTCACACATGGGGAATGAGCAAGCCCTTATTTATGGGTTTTAATCATTAACATGACACTGTTTCTGGCAGCATCAGGCCTGGGCAATCATTAACTACAGGAAGAAATGACTCAGCTGGTGTTTAATGCTCAGGACCAACAGGGACCGTTCAAAGCACTGGACATCAACCAGCAGCCAAAATTTGGGGGTTTGCAGCCATTTGAGAGGGTGATGCTGCTGCTGGAGGAAAATTTTCCACTGGCAGAACCCTGTCCCACTCCAGTGCCTGGAGGATGGGGGTTCTCTTCCCACTCCACAAATCACCCCAGGCTTTACGTTTCCTATCATAATCCAATAAAACCAAAACTGAGGCTGCAGAAGAACATGCTAAACCCTCCAAAGGACCAAGCTGTGCTATTAACGTGCCCTCAGCGGTGCTTCGGTCGGCTCTGCATGCAGCTGGCATACCAAGCACCTTCAATAAAGATACTACTTCTTCCCCAAGCAGGGCTCCATGGCATATTAATTGCAAATCACTGGCACGGCAAGCTTGATGAGCCCAGGCACCCAACTGCCACTCAACTTTGCCAGCATTTACCTTTGCAGATGAAATACTACCCCTTCCCAAAGCATGGAGAGAGCCTTAAGCAGGACTTGGTGTTTCGGGATGAGGAGAGGCCAGCTGCCCGTGTGCAAGGGGAGTCCCGTGCACAAGCAGATGTGAGCCCTGTGCAAGAAGCCAGAGGGGGGAAAAAAGGCTTGGGGGGGGGGTTGGGATAGAATTTATGGTCAAAAAAACTAGATCTGGGGCCTGATGCTCAGCAGCCAGGGGGTCCCTCAGCTGCGCCAAGGACTGGGTGAGCCAAAAGACTCCTTAGCAGCCCCAAAACTCATTTAAATAAGATTGGCTGTTCCCTTAGCCCTTCCTATGTTTGCTGCTTCAGTGCCAGGGGTCACTGCCTTAATGATACTGGTTGGATGAATTTATTAGTGAGGTTTTTCACAGGATCCTGCTGCAACTCCCTAGAGCCAAGTTAGGACTGCAAAGTGCTAATTCAAGGTTTAGCACTTCAGCGCAGGCTGCCCACGTGGGCACACTGCAGGGATTGGACCCATCCTACCTGAGCCAGGGAAACGGCCGCACATCGCAGCCTGGCTCCATCCTTCTTCAGGCAGACACAAGAGCATCCAAATTACAGTTCCTGCCAACTAATTTAACATTTAAGCCCATGAAAAGCAGCACTACTGCAGCTCACACTGAACACACTACATGGGAAAGAGTTTTGCAGATGAACAGTAAAAGGGGTTGAAATAGCAAACTCCCTCCTCATCTCCCTTGGCTTCAGGCTGTCAAACCATATTACACTCCTTTCGCTGATACAGAGTTTACTTTTAGTCCCTGTCATATCAGAACCACAGAAACCAACAGTTTTACTCGTCCCTGAGACTTCATTAGCAAGTCTCTGTGCTATCTTCAGCCCATTTGCAAGCTTTGATGGGGGATTTCTAAGGCTTTACTTGACCACTTTTGCCTGTGCCTTTCAGCACTGTCAGTTCTGTCGTTGCAAAACCCCACACTAGTAAGAATTCCTTATTTAAAAGCACAGGGGCTTATCTTCTCATGATTTTTTCTCCCTGGATATACTCTCAGGGCTAGTTTTTCCATCTTCTTGGGCAATAGTAAGTCCCAGCCCCTCCTATTCCCAAGTCTTTCCAACTCTCTATTTGTCCTGCTGGAAAAAAATTAGCTGAACACTTGTTACACCTAAAGCTCTCAAGCCACGCGCAGGAGTCATTTCTCTTTATTGGACCCTGCATAAACCAAGCTGCCAGTTTCCAAATGAAACCCTACATGTTGCACTCCAAGTCCAAGCTATATTTAAACACCAGATCCCACGTTACCCCCTCCTGCAGCAGCTGAAAGCACCAACCTGTCTAATAAACCCAGGAGCAAGTGAAAAGACTTTATGCAGTGCAATTGCATTACTTGAATGACAACTTGGCCTGTATTTTTTTTTCTCCCAGGCAGGCAGTGATTAAAGTGGAAAATGTTAATCTGTACTGCTGCAAACCGCGGCGCAGCTGGTTTGCTACGAGCGTGAGCATGGCAGCTATAAAGAACAAAGTGAGCAGCGGGAGGGTGGGAGGAGAAACCACTCCGAGGAGTTAAGATAATAAGCAAGCAATGCTGGAAGATGATAAGCAGGAATAAAACCAAAGCATTAACGTGCAATTTTCTGATTTGTGAAACACACTGATTACATGAGGAGGATAGGGAGTGGGGCTTGGATGTGACAGGCTCGGCATCATGCTGCAGCCACTGTGCCCATGGTGGTGGTAAAAGCGATGTGGAGGAAGAGAAGTCGCTCGCTCCTGCGGCTCCATTGCACTCGAGCATCTTCCTAAGTCAGCATCAGTCTGCAGAGCATCACTTTTAATAGCATGGGGCAGAACTGTCCTCCACAAACCTGCATTATTATCCCCTTGGGAAGTGACCGATGCTCCTGGCCTCCGCAGCTCGAAGCCCTGCAATTTAATTAGAGAAGGTGGGAAGCATTGCCTTCTGCTGTGTATTTGCAAGGTTCGTATGTGCCCAGAGCTTCTGCCTCCTTCCTTACAGCTCCTAAAGGCCCCACTCGCTAGGGTCACTTTTTTTCCCCGTTCCCCCAGTTTTTACCTGTCTTGGTGTCTCTTTTCTGGCCGTTTGCTCTGCTGAGCCTCAGTGCTGGAGTGGATATGAACACACAGAGCTCGGTTAAGTAAAAAAGCCAGCCAACCCCACACAGACATGGTGGGACATCTGACAGATGCTGCTTCAGAAAAATATCACTTATAATATTATAATATAATATTATATTTGGGCTAGTACATGCCAAAGGGTACAGAGACTGCCAGGCCTGTAGCCCCAAGAAATCGGGTTTTGCCAGCAGCAAAGTTACAATTGCAAAGCAAAGATGAAGTTGTAGCTCATAGTTGGCAGCTTTGCTTTTTCCTGGCTTTTTTTTTTTTTTTAAAAAAAAAAGATTATTAGTTCATAAAACTCAGGAAAACAGGAATTTGATTCCATTTGCTATGCAAGCTATGCTCCCTGTGGCACTGGGCAAAACCCAGTGGGAAGCCACAGCCCTGAAGACCCTTTCCAAAACACTGAGTCACTGCAGTTTTCTCCATTAAAAACCCTTGCTAATTAACCCACAAACTCATTACATGGGTTCCCCACACTAAAAATAAACTAAAATTAAAAATAACCCTTCTGTACCTCGACACTGTGGTCCGCATGGGGTCCAGACCTGTGTTTCCACCTAGGAAGTGTGGATGGTGGTGCTGCAATTTTCCTGTGATACCCATTTCTCTCTCCTGTGCTAAGATTTAGTCTCTGCTGTGGATATTTAATCCATTTCCATAAGATACTTGACTAAATATGCTAAATAATAAAGCCATGGGGCTGCAGAAGTTATCTTCAGTTTGGGCAGGGGAAATCAACCTTCCCCCTCCATTATCAAGAGGAGTCAGATGGCTTTAATTATTCACAGATTATTCTGAGCATATATTTTCCTTGTTTATTTCCCGTCCTCTTAACTGCACATATTTTCTTTTTTAACAATCAAAACTTCTTAGAAGTCCCCAAGCTTGTTATGATTCGCCCGGAATGGGAGCCACTGCAATCAGCCAGCCGTAATTTCATCCCCAGCAAACGTTCCTCGTGCGATTTGCTCAGCTTTTTCCAGCAAAACTCTGTGGCAGGATCAACTGCACTGTCATGATGGATGGGACAGGTCCAACGTCAGCCAGCGTCGCAGAGGGAGCTGCATCTTTCTGCAGTAAGTTACAGCGGATATCACAGAGATATTTTGCAACTAGATGCTTGATGCACGGTTAAACTGCTAATGTATTGCCTGGGAATCAGAGAAAATTCCTTGAGGCCGTGGCTTGCAAGGAGATATACAGGCTATTTCCAAACTCCTTCCCACCAACATGCAGTCAGCCCCAGACCAACACACTCCATCCTATGGCAATGGAGAAAACCCAAACCTCTAATGCAATAGAAACCCTCAATTTTGAGCCTCTGGCTCAAACTCCAGAGCAGCTTCTGGTTTTTCCTCTGACCACACAAGCCTGATTTACAGCCCTGATGATAAATGAGCATTGCTCAGCCCAGCCATACAACCCTGCTTTCATTTCCAGGCCTTCAAGAAGTTAGGGAACCCAAAAAAATACCCTCCTGAGGATATCAGGGATGCGGGTAGCTCAGTACTAGTGCCCAGCACTGCCCAAAGCCACCATTGACTGTGGAGGACACTATATAGTGAAAGAATCTATAGATACTTAAAAATCACTACCTGTGTATACCCAGAAAAGCTTGTCCTTGCTTGCTGAGCACCTCAAATAAGAATGTGGAAATTGGCCTTTTCCCTCTTGAAAAAAAGCCACGTTCTGGAGCAGAGGTTGGGTTGAGCAGAGCCCAGTGATTTGCCCATTTAATTCTGCACACCCAAGGCCTCAAGGCTGGGTTTTCATCTCTAGGGTCTCAAGGAAGCAGCATGTTTCATGGAGGTGATGCACAACCCTGCAGGCTATAACTACAGAGTAAATGCATTTACGTTTCCGTAATAATGCAGCTCTGCTTTAATCGCTCCCTCTACCCAAAAGTCTCCCAGGCTGAGCTATTTCCTAGGCACTTGAGACCTAGAAGCAGAAATGCCACTTCAACAGCTTAAAAAAGGTCTTTTTAAGCCTTTTCCATGTTCCAGAGCAAAGCCTCATGTCTTGGATGTGATGGTGATGATGTTAATTCAGCCATAAGGATGGAAAGTATGGAAGAAAACACAGATCTGAACCAGGTATTAGTCGTTACGGAGCTTCAGAACACATGTAGAACCATGCAAGGCTGAAATAAGCCCATTGCTGACCACTTTCCCCAAAAAACGTGTTCCTTAAGTAGATTTAAAACCTTTCATACCTCAGGCCATCACAAGACACAAGCGTAAAAAAGCTCATCAACTCCCACTACAGAACCCTCCCAGCTTCAGCTCCCACTTGTAGCCAACACTAGATCTTTAACACACCTTGGAGGAGCATCTGAAGCCACCACAAACACGTACGACTAACAGGGAGAAACCCAACCCCTTTGCCAAGTTGTCCTAAAGAGCCAAAAGCCAAACTTCAGTCTGAGCAGCACAGAAAGTAACCTTAACCCTCTGCAACTGCTGCATTCAACACCCTGCTCAACCACACCAGGGAGAGAAAAAGCCATCATCTCATGGGAGAAAACAATCCCGGCCACGAGTGGGACAGATATATTTTGATACAAGGTGCAAATGTGAAATGCTTATAAGTCAAATAAGCCAGACTTTACCTGTAGACCCAAAATCCGCATGCCGTGGATCTATCAGTGTTACTGGCCATCACCTTGTCTGAAGATCATAATCTTGGTGAGATGCTGTTCTGACAAAATTGCTGTTTCTCTCTGTCCATGTTGTTAAAAGCCAGCACAAAGCCAGTTCCCAGCAGCTCCTCTTTGCACCAAGTAGTAGCAGGATTCACTCACTTGATATGCTGGTGATAGAAACGATAGCCAGAAATGTGTCATAACATCTGTGTGTGGGGGAGTGGAAAGAAAAATAAATCAGGGGAAATAAGAGAATCTCTGTTGGCCAGATAGATGGATCAGATTTATTCCACCTCCAAAACATTGCTTGTGCTGATGGTCATGGACCAAAACTTGCTCAGAGACAGCAGAGTAGTAAAAAAGCACAATAAAGGACCATCTCACTTTTCAGTGCCTTTTAACTCCTATTTAGTGCTGCTCACATAAGTTTCACAGCCCCCAAAATAAATGAGAGGCTCTGAGGGGACACCAAAAAGCCCATTTTTGTGTACCCAAGCCCCAGATAAACAACTACGTTGTGTTATCACTGCTCATGTCCTCGGGAGAGCAGAAAGCCCATGAGTCCACAGATGACCAACATCCATGCACTGAGCATAGGTTAACGGCCAACTTCAATTTCTCTACGGCAAACGCATAAATTTTTTTTAATCCCTCAGTTGCTGCTTCCTTGGATGTGTCAGTCACGCTACAAGATATTTTCAGGCCAAGCATGAGGAAATTCAGACCGAACAGCTTATTGCTAAACATAGTCATTCTCATTGAATCACCTTCTGTCCTGCACCAGCTCCAGGGAGGGAAAATCCCCCCAAGAATGCACCAATTTGCTATTTTAAAACCATTTTTGTATGTTAATTCAGCTGCTTGCTAGCAACAGGCCTCCAAAGGGCACTGGTTCCTACTGCAAATTGAAGTTCACACAGGAGAGAAGTGCTCAGTCTCCAGTCCCCTTCTGCAGAGGCAGCCGGGTGGGCTCACACAGGCTGCAGAGAGTCTATGCCAGAGGAAGACACACGAGCAGTGAAATCAGGCCCCCCCAAAAGCACTATTTATCCTACTGACAACAGTCCTGCTGCCCCCAAACCCTTCCACGCCTAAAGGGTAGGGACCAGGTGGGACTGCAAGAGCTGGAGCCACCTTCCAGCCTTAGCCCTTGAATATCACCCAGACCTGAATTTCAGCCTCAAAATATTAAACTACATTTCATTTCTTTGACTTTTTTCCCCCCTCTTACAGCCCAAAACGATTGCACCAGCTGCTTTAGCAATAGCTTCACTGCTCTGTATCCCCGCGGCAGTTGGCAATGCTCACTTGATCGACGTAAGTGCAGGCCTCACGCAGCTGAGCTCAGAGCAGCTGGGAAAATAGGGACTAAATAACTTGCAGACAGAGCTTCACAAACATTTATTATCCAAGGCAGAAGCGTCAAACACAAAACAAGTCGCCCAAACAGCCCTTCCACCAGTGTTCCCCATTGCAACTCGGTATGGATCGCTAGCGTTCGTACCAAGAGCTGCCTCTATTTGGGCTTTTTGATAATAAAAACACTGAAGGTTTTATAAATCCCTAGTTCTTGCATAAGCCAAGAGACATCAAATCCTGATAAGCCTCTGGACAAACACATCAAACATATGTTTAGCCATTTTGCCAGAAATTAAATCCCCAATAAGGAGAAAAATGGGTTCCAGATAGAAAAATACCGTTTAGCCTTCAATAGAGGTTTATCTGGGGGGTGAGAATGGCATCAAAGGTACCCGGGGGGGTCGGGGTGGTGGTGTATTAATTGCCATTAATGACCAGCTGGATGAAAACTCTGGCTAGTAAGATAAATTAGAGCTGCAAGTCATTTATGTCAGCACTAATCAAACCTTGCTGGATAAAACACAGCCGCCAAGCTCAGCACTGCGCAGCTGCAAGGGCAGCGCAGTGTACAAGGTGCTTGGCATGACAAAAACCTCTTTTCCAAATGAAAAATAAGGATTTATGTTAATTCTAGTGTTCTTGCCTAATCCTGAACAGGTGCTGGATCAGGTGGTCCGGCAGTCATTTCCCTCTACAATGATATTTTGCCCTAAATGTATTTTTTCCAGGACTGATCTCAGCTTGAACTCATTGCACAAATGATTCATCTGTTGCAGGAAAACCAGCAGCCACAGGGAGGAACCCAATTTGAAAGAGAAAAACAAAACTAAACCAATCACATACAAAGGAAACAAAGGTAGTTTTGGCCAAGGTCAGAGTAGCTCTGCTGGCTCAAAACCACAGCACAGCATCAAGGGATCTGAATATTGATGCAACATCCGCCACCTGCGCTTCCTCAGAAGTCAAAATTTAAGTGGAAAACATAAAAAGATGACCATGCCTACCTACAAATCAACCCCTAACACCTCCCCTCCCCCCCCCCCGCCTTCCTCCTCCAGCCATTTCCGCCTCCCCTTCGATCCTTACCCATCCCAGTAGCCCTTCCTAGGTTCGAAAGCCACGGAAATAATTAAGATCTTTTCTATCTCTTGCCTTCAGGAGCTTTATCCATCCTGACAGTTGTTGGACCTGCTCGTGATACAATTATTTAATCAAGCCTTTCCTCCTGCAGCGTGCACAGAGGGAGAGGAAGCAAAGCCTGCATGCTCCCAGAGTGGCATCGAGGTGCTGGCGGGTCCCCTTTGCCATCATTCTGCCCCAGCCCACAAGGGTTTGGTGCTTTCTTACCTTCCCCCCCCCCCCAGAACAGCAAATGTGTGGCTTAAAGCCATTTTTCTTCCATTCACGCTGGCCACAAGCTTCCACCCAAGATACAGTCTCATTTCCTGGCCTTGTTACAACCCTAAAAGAAGCTAGATGGAAAATGCAAACTCACCTACAAGGACCTCTGCTATCTCCCACCCCACAGCCAGGATCTCCAAGGACAGCATCTCAGCACTACTTCCCTTCAGGAAAAAAAAAAAAAAAAAATCCCAAGCACCTTCGCTTTTAAGAGCAAAGCACATTAAAGCACAACCCGCCTGGAAAAAAAAAGCACTTGTCTGACAACACCCAGCACATTTAAAATCTGGCAATTTCTCAAACGCCCTTAGGAAATGTTTTTAAGGAGGGAATCCCAGACTTTAGTTGCACCAGTCAACTATTCATAACTGGTGATTTTTTGGCATGCCAAAAAAGAACAATAATCACGCTGCAGGAAGCCATAACTAACCCAGGAGTTTTCTGTGGGAATTCAGGGCTAGCACACTCCAGGCAGGATGCTGGCCAGCAGCGAGCAAACCCTGTCCAGCTGAACATCCAAAACATTTCTATTCATCCCAAGCAATGGTTGCTACACTCAAACCATATGGCACAATTGCTGGATTTCTAGGAATCGAGCTGCAAACTGTTGCACGGAGCCCAGATGCCAAAATCCTCCCCCCAAATCATCCCTAAATTTCCCTTGCAGCAAGGCCAGGAGACTCCCCATCCTCCCACCAGCTCCGTGCTGTTTCCCCTCCACCATCACAGCAAGGAGCCAAGGTGAGGCACATCCCCTTAACGGGCTTTTAATTACTCAGAAACAAACAATATCTTAGGGCACAGGCTTGCAAACACCCAAGTCAATGCCCAAAAAAAACCAAGAGAGGCAACCTCAGCAAGATGTATTCAGGTTTAAATTGCTTAGAGCAATCATCCAATTTAGCAGACTTCATTTCATTTGCACACAGCCTAGAGAGCAGGGCTGTTTGCGTTACGGATAATCTCCGCTCTTCATTTAGAGCGCTTTTGGCAGACGTTGCCAGGTCGAAATAAAGCTATCATTTAATAAATAAGAGTCTAACACTTGGAAACGCGTGGCACACTCGTAGTAACAAAGAGTTATAGCGAGCGGAAGAGCAGCGGAGGCGTGTGGCTGTTTCTTTGCATGCTGCAAGTCAACCACCAAAGGGGCTGAAGTCAAACCAGAAAGGTTTTTCCTTCTGTCAAAGCTGAAGGCAGGAGTTTGCAAGATGAGGTGACGTCCCAATAAAAATGCCATCGTTAGAGAGGATGAGCTTGCGCCATGTCCTGCTTTTGTACCCATTAGTTTTTCCTCCCCGGGTCTTGCCCGGGTCTGTTGCTCCTCCTCTACCTTAGCGGTAGGTTAAAACAGCTGCTGAGCTACCTCAGAAGTACTTTTCCTAGAAGTTAAGAGCAGTTTTGCTAAAGCTGTAGCAATGCCCCCGAAATCCCACAGATCACTTTCCCCACCACATGCTCTCCAACATGCCCTGCGCATTTGGTACAGGGAAAACATCAATAAACCCATCCTCAGCCTGGGATCGCATTGCCATGGCTCTTGCTGCCAAGACCACAGGACCTGAGATGGTTATTTTTAAGTACAAAAAAAGAAATTTTCATCCTCTCTTTGGTCTCCAGTACTACTGCACACTGGCATGGAGGTTGTGGCCAGCGATGCTTCAAACTTTTTGAAAAGACCTGACACTTTCCTATCAAAAGAGCCCTCATGAGAAAAAAAAAATAGAGATTAAAAGCTTCTCAGAAGCAGAGATTTAACAGCTGCGTCCACCTCCAGCGAGAGCATCTGAACCTTTGAGCTCCTGCATCTCACAGCTTTGGTCAAGAGGGTCCTTCCAGGAACAGGGACTTTTTTTCTTCCCCCATCCTCTACAAGTTATTGAATTCATCAAGATGCTAACAGCCAAGATGAGATCAGATCCCAAAAGTTCCCATCTCAGAGATGCCCACAGCTTGCAAGAGTGGAGCAGGGGGGAAAGAAAAAGGCTTTGCAGAGATGTCTCTCCTTTACAAAGAAGCTGGAATAGGGGCCAGCAAATAATAAAAATCATCATGTTATTTCTTATTCTTTCCTTAATTCTACCAACTCTTTCCCACAGGGAGGCTGGCTAATTTGGCAAAAAAAAATTTGCCCCAGCAGTCTGACATACCCAAACAAAGTCCATTTTAACCAGATTTGTTCCTTCAGGTGGCTCAATGCGAACGGGATAAGGTCAGCCTTGGCTTATACCCAGCCTGGCATCGCTTGGGTTAAGCGCAGCTTAATTGGGTGCCAAAGACAACAAAAGCCATTGGGCTGCTTAGTATGCTTTAAATCCCCAAACCACTGTGAGTTTGGCACTCCCGAGAATGCTATATTGTAACCTCCAAAAAAGCCACCTTTCTCAGCAGGCAACAGCAATAACAGCAAAGCCCGCACAAACATGCCAACGGCATCACCCCATGCCGCCAAGCGATCCTCAACCCTTTTCATCCCAAATCCCCCACGTCTCCGGACGTCGTGCACTTATTTGGCCGTTGCATGAAACTTTGTACTCCAAAAGCATTTCCTTCTGGCTCTCAGCACAAAACAGTAAATAATTGAGGCAGGCGACACAGACACAACGGCGCATGTGGCTCTAGACACTAGAAACAAGTGGCTGTAGAGCATCAGGAACAGACCTGCCCCCCCAGCTACACGGCACTGCTTTGTACTTTTTTAATTAAATAGCAGCAAACGTCAGTACGACCGGCATACCTTTTTCCTTAATTCATTTACTGCACCAGATCCTTCTGCCTTCAGAGCATCACCTCAACTCCCTTGTGTCTTCCAAGAAGTGATTTTGAGAAGGAAAAAAAAAAAAAAAAAGAAAGAAAACCAGCACAATTTAATTTCCAGTAGCAAAAGTCCACTTGATTCTTCTCCTCGAGACACATTTCTGCCCTGCAGTGACTCCTCACCTTTTCATGTCGCCTATTCAAGTGCTAATTCCTCTCTTCCCATCAGCCGCCATCATGAATTATTCCTCTTTCTCTCTTTTATTGATTTTGGAGCCGTAACACAAGAGTTTTCATACTCAAACCAACTGCTCACCTCTCATTCAATTTGGCCAACACATCCCTAGCTGTGCTTATACAACTTCAACCAAATTTCAGGCTGGAGTTATTTATGGCCACCAGCACAAATTGCATTTTGGGAGGGGGAAAAGAAAGGAATAACCACAGCTAAAATAGATTAACCACTTTTCTTCTTTTGGAAGCAGCTAGAGAACAAGATACAGTTTAGCTCATGCTAAACACTTTGGGCAACTCTTCTTTATGATTTATGCACTTAAGGCTCAGCTGGAGAGAAGCGCTCTAATTCACATATACCTTTTTCCTACTAGTCCACTCCAAATTCATGATAGCACAGGGCTATACCTCTGGCCTCATCTTTGCAGTTAGAGGCTCCATAACACAAACCCACCCAAAGCTCTGGTCCTCCTTGAGCCCCAGCATCTCTTTTGATGATTAATTTTAGAACAGCATCCTTCCCCCACACATCCCCAGATCCCCTATTGCCTCCGATACTGAGGATTTCCACAGCAAACATCACTTTCCTAACAGCTTGACATAAAAACCCCACTTTATCTCCTGGAAGATTGTTTCCCAGCAGCTTAAATATTTCCATCATCAAATAACAGAGAAAAGTCCTGAGCTGGAGACAAAATACCAGTAGGCAATGGATCTGCTGTGGAAGAAGGACTTTTTGAAGTTATTTTTGGGGTACAACAATACCTGCCAATTAAACCACCAAAAAAAAAAAGCCATTAATACAAGAGTCAGTGGTTTGCATACAAAAAGGTCAGGAGAGAATTGTATTCCTCAGCTAAAAGCATCTCTTGCTGCTTTTATTTGCACAGCTCACTCTCTCCAGACCCTGGGGTGAGAAGGTTGACGTTTCATATGGAAATAGCCTTCTGCGAGGAAGCATCTCTCCCTCTCGAGTCCTCTGGCAAAAGCTGATCTGAATCTCACTTAATATCACATCCTTGCAAAGAGGATGAATTAAGAGATTCTGGGAATTGAAAATAGTTTAATTAACTACTGGTTGGTTTAGGGCCCAGCTCATTATTCATGGACAGCTAGGGAGAGCTAGCAAAGTGGATTTCACTGCAGGAGGTGATCCACGTAACCACAACTATCATGAAGATAGCATCACTGCTGTCTTTTTTTACATGGTAAGCAATATCTGGAGCTGCAAGAGGTGTTTGCAAAACAAATTCCTCTGCAACCATCATCAGGATCGAGTTTGCCAGGGCCCACCAACCCCAGGCATGAAGAATTAATAAACTTTACAACCCCACTGTTAAATTCACCCAGTTTACAAGAGTCGGAGCCAAGCTACTAGCAAGCTGCAAGACTTGCATCGAACTATTTTTATTTAGTATTCGGAAGCATTTGCTCTCAGCTGACCTCCTTGTGCCATCCCAGCTCCAAGGCACTGGGTTAGGTGCTGCCGTTACCACTTGGAAAAAAAAGCCTTTTTCTCCCCAATTTTCCTCTCCCAACACAAGCTGCAAGGGCAAGCCCTTCATCCCTATGACCTGCTTCAGATTTCCTGCTAAAACACAGCACTTTGGGCTGGCACTAGACTGCTGCACGAATTCCCTGGCCCAGAAGCAACCCTTGGGCATCACAATTAGCTAGCAGGTTGCAAAGTTGGAAAGTCCAACAGAGTATCATTAGTTTTCCCAGTTCCAATACTCCAATGAGGGTGCTCAAACAGGGACCCAGAGCGGTGAGGAACTGCCATCCTTGGAGATGCTCAAAGCATCAGAGACATGAACCTGAGCAAGCTCACCTAACAGTCCGGCTTTGAAACCTCCAGGGCAACCCTTCCTTCTCCTGGTCCTTTGGATTCCTCTCTGCAGCTCACCAGCAAGAGACAAAACTGCCATTTCCATAGCAAATTGCCCCTCCATCGGCTCTTCTTGCAAGAGGTCACAGCTGGTCCAGGCTCATTCTCATCCTAGTAATGACTGTTGAGCAGTCAGGCTTAAAAAAAAAATGAGCCAGGACCTTTGAGACAGAGCAGGTAGCAGCTACCCCTGGGTATGAGCTAAATGCTTTACACCCTAAATCCTGTCTGCAGACCCCCAAACTGCTGCACAGCCAGCCCCGAAGTTCAAAGCAGAGACATTTTGCTTGGGGCAGAGGAAAAGGCTTTTTGAACTCCCACAAAAGGCTTCTGAAGAGCACAAAGGTTCATGAACACATCCAAAGCATTTGCTTAAGTTGGGCATGCCAAGCCTAAAATAATAGTTAAAGCTAAGCCTAGGTCTGAGTCTTCTTCCTCCACCTGACATGGAGAATAAAGCAAGCAAACAAGGGGATGGAGAGGAATGAACCTCCGAGGCATCTTTCAGGGAGATGGGAAGTTAAATTGAAAAGAAATTTCAGCAGGAAACACCTAGGGCCCAGCCAAGTGGTGCTGGTGAGAGCCTGCATTTAAAGTAAGCAGCAAAAGCTAACACAAGCTGGATTGAATCTGCAAATAATTGCTTGCAGCCAGGAGAGGGCTGCTCAGCAGCCCGTGCCCAGGCAGACAGTATTTCAGCAGTCACAGTCAGGTAGGTGCTAAATCAAACCCATCACTAGAAGTTTGGGATGGCTCCTTCAGGAACCTGCTATCAATCCCTCCTGGATCAACATTTCCCTTCCCCTGCTTATCTTGGTGTCACATATTGCATAGCAGCAAACAAACCAAGTAGTTTGCTAGTGTAGATTTTGCTTTTTTTTTTTTTGATAAACCCAGTTATTTTCTCCTCTCACTCTAAAACTGAGGACTCCTCCAGTGGCACTGTGGCTCCTTGCCACTGCAGGCAGCTTCAGAGTCACAGCAGTATCAGTGGATTAACTTAATTATAAGGCAGAACTTTAAAACTCCACCCCAAGTCACTTAACCTGGGGGAGATGTCAGGCTCCCCACTATGTTTTCTTACCAAACCGCATCTCCTCAAATTCACAGCTCTGCTGGCCGTTCCCCCATCGCTACATCTATTCAGGCTATGATTTTGGTGGCTGTACAAGTCTCTAGCGTGACTCATGGGGTTTTGCCCATCACTACCCATAGCCTCAGGGCCCTCCAATTAATTCTCCATCTTGTCTGGCTTCTACAGCCCAGAGCTGCTGTGGTCACACAAGGACCCTGTTGCAATAGGGACACTGCAATGCAACAGTTTTAGATGCTTTTTAGCTCACATACGGGCTTAAATCTATGCTTAAGGGCTCCCTTGGTCTGGAAAGCTACAAAAACCTGCCCCAACACACAGCGCTCCCTTATTCACCAGCTTCAGAGTTACGTTGCTGATGGCCATCCCTTAACACGGCTCTTCCTGGGGGAGGAGGCAACTTACAGAGCAAACAATCAACAAAAACATCCTCCAAAACCCTCATCTCTAAGGAAGCCATTTAACACACTCCTTCTGCAAGGTCAGGGCATTTTAAAAAACTGCTCTAAAGGGCTCTGCAAAGATTTCATACCACTGCAGCACTGCCCTAAACAGAGCATCTTCCAACACCCCTTGCACAGTGCAGGCTTCCTCCCCAGGGAAACAAACCACATCTCACACCACTCCAAACAAGGAGGCTTCACCCATCTCCTGTAAAAAAACCAAAAAAACCCCATAAAGCAAACACATTTAGCAAAGACAGCCCAGTTTGGAGCAACACAACCTTCATCCACCCTGCTTTTGAGTCTCCAAAACACAGAGACCTACAGCACAAAACTACCCAGCAACAGGAAGAACACACAATAAATAACAAACCATCCCAACCTGGGAAAAAACCAACCACCTGCAAAACACCACCCCCCAAGCAGAGCTAAGCTGTGCTCAATTTAAAGCCGAGGCAACAGCAGAGGGAAGGTGGGGAGCTTTGAGGAGTGTGTGCTTGCACAACCTGTCTTGCAGGAGGCAGCTTGTTTTTGGGGCTTTTAGACTATATGATTTCCAAATTAATCATGAGAGGCAGCTTGGCAAAGTGGGTTATTTCTGCTAAGCATCCAAGCACTGCTCAGTGCTGTGGAAAATGGCTTGTACAGCTCCTTGCTGTCTCTTCTGTGTTTGCAGGGGCACAAGGACAAACTGCTTCCCTACTCTGCTTGAGGGATACACTGGAGCAGATGTTCCCTTCTGGATCCAGCTGTTTTGGGAAAAGACATTATTGCCTTGCCGGGTGCATGCCGCTGTCTCCCACTGGTGCGATACCCCAAATTTAAAGCCCAGCTTGATCCACCTGCACTTATTTCACAGTACAAATCCATGCAAACACCTCTGCCAGCAGCTTGTGATTTGCTACCCAAAGGAATATTTGTTGTTTTGGACCTGCAGCTGTGTTTTGGGGAGGTGGCCAACCTTGAACCTGTTACTGGTGTTGCTTGCACAACGGGGAGATGGGGTCCAACCCCTTGTCCAGGGTGGATGGAGAAGCCGAAACATGAGAAGCTGGGGAAAAAAACCCCCATCTCTGATGGTTCCCTGAAGGACAAGGCCAGTTTTTCCTCCTGGACAACTGTGCTTTGTACGCGCTTGATGTTATGCCGGCCCCAAGGACTCTGCTGGGAAACCTGTAGCGTAAGAGGTTCCTGTCCTTCTGGAAAACACAACAGGAAAAGGCAAGGTTTTCTCCAGCTGCCAGTTACAAAGCCTTTCTCTGTGCTCTGTAAGGGCTGGCCATGTACATGAAGGTATATGAGCGTCCTGGGGAAAGGAAGGAGGGGGCTCACTGGAACAGCCCAGTGCATTCACGCTCAGAATAGCACTGGCATCTTCACAGGGACCCGCAAGCATTAATTAGTTGTCAAAAGCTCACAATAATCTGTTTGGTTTTGCCGAACAATAAATACATCTGTTTTCCCTCATGTGGATTTCCGTCTTAGGATTGATTTATTTTTTTCTTTTTAATGCAATCTCTTCCAAAAGAAAGAAAATGTATCCTTTAGGTGAAATCCCCCCCAGACTACGCAATGCTCAGTGGCCTGAACACACTGATACACACATGCCCCTTCCAGAGCCTGCTTTGGTTGAGACATCAGGCTGCATTTCAATTCCTTGCACGGCAGTAACACAGGGAAAAAAAGAGCCACTTCTTTTCAAAGGGAGCATGCAAAGGCATTGCCCCTTTTTTCCTAATGGAGAAACTGAGGCAGGAGGCAGGGATGTGAGCTCTCTCAGCCCTGCAGTGGTCCTTGGGGTGATGCTACCAGGTTGGAGCAATTTGGGGATGGAGGGAGTGGGGAAGTGTTTGCTGGGGTGGGAAAGGGTTTGCTGGGGTGGGAAAGGATTTACTGGGGTGGGTTGACATGGCTGCTAATGTTATCCCCTGCTTTGGGGTTTGCACTTTGCCATGTTTATAGCAATGCCCAGAAAAAGCCTGGCGAGGGGTGGGGGGATTGGAAATGCCATCACCAGCAAGCCTTCCCAAGCCCCGGCAGGCTGCTTGCGCATTCCTCCTCTTGCATTTTTAGGCAATGCTGCCATCGAGCGGTCCACGAGCATCCAGATGCAGGAAGAGCGCTCAGCCACTGGCCTGGACCCCTCTGTGATCACCCAGGCAGCCCCTGCTCCCAGAGCTGCTGGCAACATGGAGCCCCTGGTTGAAATCCTCGGGTTAAAAAGCTTCTGTCTCGCTTCAACAACTGACCTGCTGTTGGGGACTAAAGATTTTCAGTCCCTCAGGCTTCCCTAAGCGCTTGCTCTGGTGTAAGAGCCGAGCATTCTCCCACCACGATGCTCAGTGTGCAATTCAAACCCAAATTTCTCCCAGTTCCTCCAGCTCAGTGCTCCTCTTCCGCCAATTTGGGAGGCTGCGTCCCGAGAACGTGATTTAGGAGCATCCTTTAGCAAACCAGAGGGACGCACTCTGCTTTCCAAGGCTATTTTCCCCCTCATTGGTACATCCCAAGGGAAAACCAGCTCTGCTGGCAGGCAGCAACACAGTTGTTATTTTTTTGCCACGCTTGGCAATAACACAACACTGGAGGAGTAAGTTAAAATCACCCCTGTCTGGT
This sequence comes from Grus americana, assembly GCF_028858705.1. Classification (NCBI taxonomy): domain Eukaryota; kingdom Metazoa; phylum Chordata; class Aves; order Gruiformes; family Gruidae; genus Grus; species Grus americana. Next base: position 5,224,135 of record NC_072877.1, on the reverse strand, counting down.
GGATATTATAAACTTGGACTGTGGGAAGGTGCGAATCTCTGCAGTTTAATTAAATTCCAACAGCTTATTTATGGGAGAAATGATTCTTTTCATGGAGAAGGTTTTGCCAGCCCAACAGGAGCTGTGTTTGCTTTATGAGCGAAGGGGCACTAAAATGAAACACCCTGTTCGCAGTGGTAGGAAGCCGGTTGCACCGGAGCAGGAAGACCTTTTCCTTCTTAGAGAAGTCAAACATTTGCTTTGTTCATCGGGGGTGCAAAGCACTTGCTGACCACAATGTAAAGCCATTTGGAGAAATCCCACGGCTGTTATATTGGAAAGCTTTATAATTCATAATATATAAAATATATAAGCTTTATAATTATCAGCATGTTTTAAACTCCCGGTGACTTCAGAGCATGTTTGGCCCAGATGCCCATCAACCCCCCAAAAGAAAGATTTTGAGGGCGAAGAGGTCGGAGAGAGGATGAGGAAGCATGAGGATGAGGAGGCAAGAAAATGAGGTGCAAGGGGCTATGGGAAAACCTGGGGGTTCCTGCGCGCTGGGAAGGGCAGCTCTGCGCCACGGGGAGCGGCACGGGGGGCTGCAGCTCCCGGTGCCGGCGGAGCCCCCGCGGGGTGGGCGGAGGGGACTGGGGGGGCCGAGGGAGGGCTCTCGGTGCCGGCTCTGCCCATCGCTCGCTGGCACCGCCCGCGTCGCTTATAAAAGGTCGTGCCTCGCCCGCCGCAGCCGGCTCCGCGGCACCGGCTGCACCCCGAATCCCTCTCCGGTCCGGAGCCGGGAGGGACCCGCACCCCGAGCCGGCTGCATCCCGAGCCGGGAGGGACCCGCACCCCGAGCTAGCTGCACCCCGAGCCGGGAGGAACCCGCATTCCGCTCCGCTCCCGAGCCGGTAAGGAGCTGCATCCCGCTCCGCTCCTGAACCGGGAGGGACCCGCATCCCGACACGGTCCTGAACCCGGAGGGACCTGTATCCCGAACCGGGAGGGACCCGCATCCCGAACCGGGAGGGACCCGCATCGCCCTCGGTCCTGAACCAGGAAGGGCCCGCATCCCGCTCCGAACCCGATCCGGGAGGGACCTGCATCCCGAACCGGCTGCACCCAAACCGGGAGGGACCGACATCCTGCTCTGGTCCCAAACTGGGAAGGACCCGCATCCCTCTCTGGTCCTGAACAGGGAAGGATCTGCATCCCGAACTGACTGCACCCTGCATTGGGAGGAATCTGCACCCCAATGCAGCTGCAAGCAAATTCAGAGGGACCCGTGCCCTGAACTAGCTGTGCACCCCAGTCCAGCTGTGCCTGAACTGGGAGGGACCTGTGCCCCAAACTAGTGGTGTGCCTTGACATGGCTGGGCACCCTGCTCCAGCTGCCCCCAGAGACAGGAGGGACTTGCACCTCAAACCAGCCATGCACCCCAAACCGACTGTACCCTGAACCAACCATGCACCCCAAAATGGCTGCACCCTGAACCAGGAGGGACCTGCACCCCAAACTAGCTCTGTGCCCCAAACTTCTTGTACCCTGATCCTACTGCGCCCTAACCAGGAGGGACCCGAACCCCAAAGCGTCCGTGTGCCTGCTCTGTCTCCATTGTGGTGCGATGGATAACGCTCTGCCGCTGGAAGCGGAGCTGGAGCACCAGTGGCTACTCAACACCTCCCTGAATGAGTCCCTTCCGAACCAGTTTGTGCAGCCCCCGTGGCAGGTGGCCCTGTGGGCTGTCGCCTATGCCCTCATCGTGGTGGTGTCGGTGGTGGGGAACGTGGTGGTGATGTGGATCATCCTGGCTCACAAGAGGATGCGCACCGTCACCAACTACTTCTTGGTGAACCTGGCTTTTGCCGAAGCCTCCATGTCTGCCTTCAACACGGTGGTGAACTTCACTTACGCCATCCACAACGAGTGGTACTACGGGCTGCTCTACTGCAAGTTTCACAACTTCTTCCCCATCGCTGCTGTCTTCGCCAGCATCTACTCCATGACAGCCATTGCCCTGGACAGGTGAGCTCTGAGCGTCAAACTCCACACCCTCCCTGGCACCCAGGTCTGCCTCCACCTGGGTGCTGTGCTCAGCTCTGTCTGATCTCTGGTCATGGGAGGACATTGCAATTAAAAATAAAGCTTGTTTTGGTAAAAGAAGGCTAGAAATAATCCCTCTCCCTGCACTGGTTGCAGGTGGCTTTGGGAATCCTTTGTCAGGTCTGTGAAAGGAGCTCGAGAAAAGGCTTTGTAACCCTCGTGCATGTTGGTAGTGTGTCTTGGGTGTGCATTTGTAGCATCGCTGTGCTCTCCCTTCCCAGCTCCTCTGCAGAGCCATCTATTCCTTTTCCAACCTCCTCATTTAAAAGTGAACTTGATATTTAGCACAAAATTGCATCACCTCATGACATAAAATACATGCCTGTGTCAGACGTGCCTCTGCTGCGCTGCAGGAGCTGTTTTGTGTTGCTTGATCCTGGCTGGGAACCATCTAAGGACCCTCGGAGAGAGGCTTGGGTTCGGGCAAGGCATCTTGGCTTGGTGAGCAAGTCGTCACGTTGCGTGCTGGCATGTCCCCCCAGGCAAACCCACCTTGATCTTATTAATGGGCATTAAAGGGGAGAGGTAGGTGCCAGCGATTTCTCTGTAGCCAGCACAGCTTAGTTGGTGGGGGTTTTTTCACTGCCTGGTTTCTGCCGGTGCTACCCGATGGCCGGGGACTGCCGGCAGAGTGAGATCCCACTTGTGTTTTGCCACGATCAAAAGTTCAGCAGGGTGTGATGGCAGGAGGGAAGCTGTCTTTTTCACTGCAGAGTGATGAGCCAGGGGTCGAGGGACACAAAATAGCCGTGCAGCAAGCACCTCCAGCATGCAGCTCCCCTCTCTTCTCTTCCCCTCCAAAAAATATTTTATTTGATGGCATTTTCACACCAGCACTGGAGAGAAATTGAGGCTCTCAAACAGCTTGCAATTCCCTCTTGAGTACCGGCGTTTCAAGCACAACAGATTTTTCCAATGCAACATATTTCCCAAAGACAGCTCAGCTCTGCAATGCCTCTTTTTGGCCCTTCTTCCCAGGGAGTAAAAGACATTTTGGCTGGGGATACATGCGAAGGGGGGGAAGAGATTTGCACTGCTGTATGCCAGCACATTTTGAGCTGATGTCTAAGTGCTGCACAAACTGGCACGGAGAAATTACAGTGCTACCACAACTCACACGCTGACAGCTTGGGAAACAGAGCTTGAAATGGATGATGCTCTCCAAGTCGTTAAAAACAGGCTCGGGTTTTGTTTTGCTCTGGAGTGGTTACAAGACCCACTCCCCAAAATAAATCGGACATAGCTAAGCTCTCATACTGGAGACTTGAGGAGAATTAAGACAATAACAGATAAAAAGAGGAATACTACCAGCGTGGCTCTGTTCCTACCCAGTGGCGTTGCTGGCTCTGTTTCAGGAGCATCTGCATTTCAAGGATATTGGGGATCAGCTGGCAAAGCCCCTTTCAGGTTAGGATGAATTAGAGATATTTTTTTAAATAGTTTGGTTTTTAGCCCTCGGTCCACACCACGGAATAACCAGAAAAGCAAAACTGCTGGGGAAGCTGGAAGAGCATGTGTAAAATGGGGAGCAAAGGCAGGTCTGTGAGCCTGAGGTTGAATTTTGGTGGTGGTGGTGGTGGGAATTGGCATTTCCAGCTTGCTTCTTGCATCTGCAAACCTTTAACAGAGGCTTGGTTTTCCCATGGCTGGGCTGCAAAACCCGTGCGTCTTGGCTTCCCACCAAGAAGGACCCAAAAGAAGGTGCAGCCTTGGTGTGCAAACACCTCCTGCACAGAGCTACCTGCTGCTTTTCTTGGCCCCAAATTTCCATCGAGGTGAGAAAATTGAAAGGTGAAGGCAATAAAGCCCATCCTCTGCCCCTCCAGGCAAGCAGCGTGCCACAGCATCTCTGAGCGCTGGAAAATCGCTTGTTTTCCTGTGTCTGAGACCTGACTATAGTAACTTAAATGCATGAAATGCAGGAACCGGTTCCAGGAACCTAAAAGGGAAGAATTTGTCCTGGCAAGCAGCAAAAAACTGTGCGGGAATAAGCAAAGCAAGTACCTGAATTCACAGCAGCGGAGCCAGGTAAGCTCAGCAAAATGGGTTCTATTCACAGCCAGGATGTATCTGAAATAAAACCTGACTGCAATTCTGATTTTCATCAAAAACTAGGAAAGGAAAGCAGAATTGAATGTGTCTCATGTTCCCAAAGTGCATTAAGCCATCTATCAGAGCTGTTGGATACAGAGTCTGAAGGATTGGAGGAGTGTCGGTCTGCAGGTTGCTCCCCTAAATCATCTCCGCTTTTGCTTTCTGCAAGCAATTTCCAGAACGGAGGATATTAAACCACCTTGGAAAGACTTGGCACAGCTGTAACAGAGTCATTGAGAGAGCAAGTGGAGAAGTGGGTTTGATTCTCCCAATGGCTTTTTTGCAAGACCTGCTATGGGTTTGTGCAAGAAAAAAAAGTTTTTGCTTGAAGCTAGACCATCCGCTCTTTCACCAGGACCTATTTCAGCCTGGGCACAACTGCTCTGAAAAAAATAAAAAGTTAATCCTATAGCGAGTATTATTCTGAACCCTGCAACAATAGCAGGAAATTCAGGAGTCAAGGCTGGCAGCTGGTAAAGTCTGCTCAGTAAAAGCCATGATGCTGCTTCTCAGCATCCTGCAGAAGTGGAGGCTAAACAGCTCACTTTGGCACTACAAAATTTGCCATGTCTTTAATTTTCAGGCATATCAGTGCCAGAGCACATTGCATATCCTTTTCTAGCTTCAAACTCTCCTTGTGAATTAATTCACTTGAAAGAGAAAGACAGAAAATCCTGGGTTTTTTCCAATCTGCCAGGAAAAGTGAGAGTCCAGCAGTACCCATGGTGAGTCCCAGCCACCCTTAGAGGAAAAAAAAAATCCTCTGGACATCCCTAAGAGGCTGTTGCAATATCTATGGCACATGGGATAGAGCAGTGTTAGATAAACTATTGACATTTTCTCTCTCCTTCACACGTGGATTCATTTCTGAGCATCACCGCTCGCCCACACTGTTAGCAAACTTTGGATGGAAGAATGAGTTTCTGTGATAACGGACAACCGGGAATGCAGCTGAAGGTGAAGATTCCAGATTACTTGCAGAATCAGAAAAAAAAATAATCTCTAATCTCAAAACTTTGTGAGCTAAGTCGAAAACACTGCAACCTGAACAAATCCTGATGAGAAGGGTGAGTGCCCTGCCGTGAACTCAGGGTGAAGACCGACTGTGCAGCTCGGGCTATTTAATACAAAGTGATTTCCCTCTTTCTGCAAAGCGTCCTCCTCTCTAGAGAAGCTATAAAAATGACATATGGTGGTACTAATCTCCTGCAACTCCTAGACCAACTTTCTGCTTTTGCTCATTAAAAGAGCCCCTTCTCTGACCTCCACCAGCACCAATGCTGCCAAGACCAGCACGCAGGGCTGGCCAATCCAATTGGGATCTTCTTTATATTTCCTTTTTTATTTCCAAATGAGTTATCAAATTATATTAGGCATCTTAAGATCCATCAATTTGTCAGCAGGAGCTGCAGAAGAAACATCAAATCTGCGAACCTTCATTCACCACTGCGGCTCCTAAAATTGCTAGTCTGCAGCCGAGACCTGGTAATATCTCCCCAACACCATATTATCTGCAGCAGAAAAACTGGCTTGGAAAATTATTTACTGCTTGCAAGCCTGAAATCCCAGGTTGGACAAACCAGCTGAATATCAGGAACATATTCACCAGCTCAGTGACCCCATGCCTTCCCCAAGAGGTGATTACTGCAGAAAGAAATCCCCCGGAGAGGACAAATTACATCAGCGCGCAGATTAATTAGTCATTTACACCCTAATATAGCACCAGGGTTTGGTTTTTTTTTTAATCTTGATTTAATGGACTTCTGGGGTTTACAGAGCAGGACTTTGATCTGTGCCCAGCGCTGTGTAATCTTGCTCTGCTGGGGTGTAATTTGGAAGATGGAAAAGCAAGGGGGAAGCAAAAGGAGCCCAGGGTTTAGGGCCGGCATCCCCTGCACCAGCCACCCTGCGGCATTGCCTATGCACCAGCTAGCAATAACCAAAGTAGCTTTTTTGCATTCCTGAAAAATCAAGCATCACTGAACACAGCAAAAACCCTACAAAGCTGCTGGATACCCAGCACGGAGCTGGCTTGAAGCAGTGATTTCCCAGCTGGGGTTAGAAAGCAGAGGGATGGGGAGGGACAAGGGAACATCTTAGTAAGGGGTCACTCATAAAGGCTGGTTTATGCCTATGCTCCCAGGAGTAGGCTCTGATCTGATGGGTGTTAACTGGAATTAATTGCCCCCAATAGCCACTAGATATGAATTCAACCTGTCAAAAAATAAATTACATCTTTTTTCGCCCCTCTCCTTTGAAAAGAAGAGGGGACTTGAAATTCCCGTGGCAATAAATACAGAACTAAGATGAATTAGTGACAGTTTGTTGGCTGGGGGATGCAGGAGACTCAGGTTTTAGGGGTCATCATGGTGCTCATCTGCAAGCTGGGTGCTGCCACAAAGCCACCACAGGAGTTTGAAGGCCTCTGGTGAGACATTTGGGTTATCCTTTATTTATTCCTTAATTAATTCTCACTTCCTCAGTGGCCCAGTGGTTTCTCTGCTGGTGAGAAACCTGCTTGATGAAGACGCTTTGCCGAGCGTTGAGCATCACTCAGGTGTCAGGACGCACGCTGTCCATCCCTCGGTTTGGACGGACACTGGTTTATGTCGAAGCAATAAATAGGAGGAATCAGCTGCTTGCAGCGCCTTCACCCCCAGCACTGTGTTTCAAGCACGCAGGGCTCAGCGAACCTCCTCGGCTGTCATCCAGATATGAGGTATTTGGGGCCAGCGCGATGAGGCCAAGCTTCGCTGTGCAAACCTGTTCGAGGGACAGTATTTTTGCATCCACACTGTTGCAATGCAATCCTCGCAGAAAGAAAAAGGCAGGCTTTTCTCTATGGAGAAGCTTTTAATTTCTTGAGTAGGAAAGACTCAGAGCCGTGCTGGAGGTTTTTCACCCACCTCATCCAGGGCATCTGCTCTGATTTGATTGCAAACTCCCCTGGGACTGATTTCAGGGTAGGAAATCGTTGCGCAGTAAAATGCACCGCACAAACTCTGTGTCCTCTTGATTACTCATCTCTTATCTGTCGTATCCTTATTACTTAATGAAGCAGATAAGGAAACTCTGGGATGAAAGATGCCTCATAAATTTTTGCTATTATATTAATCTCATCTCCATGAGGGTGGAAACAATCGTTATGTTAGTTATCCAAGCAGACTCCAGATTTCCAGATGCAATTAATAGATGGCTACACTGCCTCGAATGCAACATCTATTTAATAACTGATACGCTTGGAGCTACCCTGGTACAACGTCGTACTCAAACGCTATTGTATAGTCATGGTAATGCCCCCCAAAAGCACAATAAAATATTTAAACAACAGTAAACAGCATTACCAATGTCATCAAAGAGCGTCTGGTGTAAAGTTGTGTGCTTTAGTGCCAAGCCCATTAAATGTGGTGGATTTAAAACATGAAACGTGGTGGGAAAGGTAGAAGGAAAATGCAGCTGCATGGGCACTGGGTCTCTCCTGCAAGGAGCTGGGCAACCCTGATCTTGCAAAACTTAACGATAGTTTGTACTCGAACACTGTGCTTCCATCCGAAAGGAAAGAAACGGCAGGTCACTTTATTTTGAGGAAAAGGTATCATTAAGTCTTCCAACCCAACATCTTCTGCAGGCAAATCACCCCATTCCCGGTGCTAACCCCACGCACTGCCTGCACGAGGAACAAAACCTTCCCCTAACACAGGAAATCTGCCCTTAAATCCTCAACCAAGAGCCAATTCCTTAGGAAAAAATAGGACTTTCAGACCCCACAGCAGTTTGTCAACTGTCACAGCGGCGAAGGCAGGATGCTTACATAGGGACATGCTCCTCATCCTCACCTCCCGCGAACGACCATCCCCAGCAAACCGCAACACCCCATTTTTTATGGATGGTAAAACCGCCCTCTTGGACGGCAGAGAAAAAAAAATAACTCTCTCTAATAGGATACAGCATCTTAGGGAGATGGGCAGAGTGGGGCCACAGAGGCACTTTGCGAAGAGAAACATGAGCTAATAAGCTCATTAGCCTTGCTTTCAAGAGCCTGCTTCTCACCGGCGCGGCCAGGACCTGCGTGGCCAAGCCAAGGAGGGCAGTAGCTTCCCGACACTTAAGCTCTGATCGATTCCTTTTGTGCCCAGTGCTGCAAAAACATGCACAGAGCCAGCCACCCTCCAGCACCTTACAGACACCCTGGGCATTGCAGATGCATCCCGTGCCCATGCTCTGCATTTCCATTTGAATGCAAACTTGTTCGTATTAATAAAAAATAGATTAGCAAGCTTTTTTTTTTTTTTTTTTTTGCTGAAAGGCAAAGTCACGATTGACTGGTCTTTTTTTTTGTTGTTTAGCAAGCATTCGCTTGCTCGGAAGGAAGGATAGGAAGGATTTATTTTAGGTTAGCTGAAACCCCACTGTAGAAATGCACCACAGGAAAGGGTTTGGCTCAAAACTGAGCAGAATTGCAAGAAAGCAAACTGTTTTTTTGAGACCTGTATTCTGGATACAAAAAAAGATCCAGTGGTAGCCAAAAAAACCCCTCAAAACACCAAAAATTCAGAGACAGAAATATACACAAACCTATTGGGTAGAGAAACGTGGAAATTCCAACCAATCTGCAAGGAAATGAGAGTTATTTGAGCACAGCAGACCCAGTGCTGCAAGAAGGCAAAAACGCGGCTTTGCTGCCTGTACTGATGCTTTTCCACCCCAATAGAAGCAAGACGGCAGCTGTCACCCAAGCTAAGGCAGCCACAAAATCACATTCTCTGCCTTCTGCCTCTCCCCTGTTTGATTTTGTATCAAATGTTCTTGTCAAGGAGAGGAGGGGGGAAAAAAAAGAAAAAAAAAAAAGGAAGCAGTTATTAAAATGTTAGGACAATTTTCTGCTTAGTGATACAATTATCATATAATTATACGATATTTTAATATGAAATAATGGTCTAATTATTTTCAGGATGTTTGTACATTTCCATCCATCTCCAGCATTTTTATGGTCTGTAATAGCAGCTCCTCCAAGCAGCCTAGACCCTTTTTAGTATTTTTTTTTCCTGCTCCGTCAGAGCCCCTGTGTGGGACAACTGTTGTTATTCCCATTTTTCATCCTGATGGGCAGCTGAACCCAGAACACCCCCAAGGGAATATTTCAGAGGTTGCTCAGGACCGATGGATTGGGAATTGCTGCTGAAAAATAAGATTTAGGGCCAGTTTTCTGCTAGTTTGCTCCATCCTCCCTCCCTGACCCCGTCCTTGCAATGCCAGCATGGTTGGATGAATTTTGCCGTCTCCTTTCCACCATGAGACAGAGTTCCAGACAAGTTGATGGCAGTTGGAAAGGTCTCTGGGTGATGCCACTGGGGTTTAGTTCATCGCTACGGTGGCTATTTGGATGTTTTATCAACCACGAGGGCTTCTGCAGCTGCAATGGGCTTTAAACCGATGAGAAAAGTCCGCTGACATGCACTGGCAGAAACAAGGTGGGAGATGTAAAAGCATTTTTGGCTGGTTGCAATCAAGCGCTGGCTTTGCTTTCTGGAGGTCTCAGCCTCAGATGTTTCTTCAAGCAAGTATTTCAACAGAAATGGCCCAGCCTTTGTGGAAATCCCTCGTTTTCCACTGTTTGCATGCTTGAGTTCAAACAGGTCAAGCACCAGCAGCAAACTCGGGCATGTTGACTTCTTGCTGCTTGGGAGTGTAAGCTCAGAGTAACCCACTCTGAACCCCACAATAAAGCTCCCTCAAACCTCATCCAGCTCAGCAAACCCGCTAACGAGGGGCTCAGCCAATGCCAGGTATTTGAAGGATGAGGAAGAGGACGGAGACAAGTCCCTGTGGGGTCCCTGGAAGCCAATTGCAAGTACGATAAGGAAGAAATGAGAAACACAGATGCAGAAAACAGGAGACCTTGATGCATCACCAGCGGCTGTGCCAGAGCAGCGCCAACACCCATTGCCTTGGCTCTTTCTAACCAGCTTTGATTTCAAGCACCAAACATTTTTTCAAAGGATAATTATCAGGTGGATCAGGTGGATTTTCAGCTGCACAAAGCCAATAAGGTTTGGCACCCTGAGGCAGAGGAAGAGTTGGGGCAGTACCTCCTGCGTATTTATATATTAATCCCTATGTCTTTGCTCTGCAAGGGGCCACCTGAAAAATGAAACACAGGGAGTATTTGCCATCTAGGAAAAAAATAGAAGAAAAAACTGTCCATCCTCTGCAAGGACAAGGGATGAAGGGAGAAACAGAGGAGGCTGCAAACACCTCGGGTGATAACATGCAGAGTGATGCAATGTTTCTCCTCTTCCCTAAGTTTGACATGGAGCAGGGGGGAAATAAAATAAAAAATTTGTGATGTTCTCAATCCTTACAGCACTGCTGGCTGCTGCCTGCTTTGCAAAAACAGATTTGCAGAGGGATAAATTCAATCCACCTCATCACCATTGGAGTTTTCCTCACCTATGATGACTGATGTTCCGGGGAAGGAGCCCGGGAGCTGGGCAGATATAGGTGGCATCTCATATCACCCATCCTATGCCAGTCCAGCACTCTTATTTTTGGTTCTCCTCCTGTAACACTTGGCACTGCGATCTCCCACAGAAATCTGATTTTGCGCGGGTGCAAAACTACTGGGTGCTGCCAAAGCGGCTGCTGCCAGACAGCAGCATCACGGCTAGCTTTGTACAAATTGGTCTTTGCAGAAACAGCCGGTTGCATTAGCGAAGCTGGTTTTCAGCTAAAAGTCAGTGAGTGTCTCAAACGGGATTCAAATCTCAAGGGTAAAATACTGCAATTAGAGTATTGGCCAGGGAATCCTCCATAAAGGGACTACTCGATGCTGTTTGCATTGTGTGGAGTGAGGGGCTGCCAGGATGCATTAAGGGGGTGTCAAAAGTACAGCCCTATGCAAGGGAGACTTAAAACAGCCCCCAAAACTGCAACATCGGAGCTTTCCAGCCTTGATTTTTCTTTTTCCCACCTTGCAGGTACATGGCTATCATCCACCCGCTGCAACCTCGGCTCTCGGCCACCGCCACCAAGGTGGTCATTGGTGTTATCTGGCTCCTGGCTTTCCTGCTGGCTTTCCCCCAGGGTTACTACTCGGTGATGGAGAAGCTGCCAGGGCGGCTGGTGTGTCTGGTGGAGTGGCCAGAGCACAGCACTAAAGCGTACGGAAAAATGTGAGTTGAACTTTTCTGGTAGTGGGGACAAGTCACCGTGCAGAAAAAATGCAAAAAAAGTATAAAAAAGGAAGTGAGGAAGGATGAGAATGGCTCAAAGCTCCTTGGGATGGGGAAATCCTCCTCCTACCCTAGCGAGGGCCAATGCTATGGAGCTGACGGTAGCAAAATCTCCATCAGTATCATCTTGGGGCATATTAAGGTTAATAAGGTGAGTTTAGTGCTGCTCGTGGTCCAAACATTGCCCTGTGCCATGCCATGCTCCCAGCCCTTTTTGGATGCTCATGTAAAACTGCAATATTTTGGCTGTGGGGATGGGGTCTGCATTGCCTCCAGGGGCTTATTCATATGTGCAGGTACGGCTCTGTTTTTTTCAGCACCTTTCCTGCAACCCGTATCTCTAAAGGCTTCCTGGGGTGAGAGTTATTCCTGCCAGAGGTAAATAGAGTTTTACCGGGGGTATTTTGGACAGGCAATAACAGGGAAAAAAATGGTTTGGGATTTACTGAGTCCAAATACCCCAAAATTCACTCGACTGCTTAAAAAACAAGTGACAAAAGGAGGCTCCGCAGCATCAGCTCAGGCTGGGCGGACTCCGCAGGAACCTCTCTCCTTCCTGTTAAGGTGCTAGCTAATTAAATCTGGCATTTCCAAAGGGTCTGGGCAACCCCACTGGTCTGCCAGTGCAGTGGTCCTCCACGGTTTGCTCTTTGAAGTCTGCGAGTCATGTGGCGAGTTAAATGTCATGAGCTAAGGAAAAAAGAAAGGGACGGGGAAGGCATTTGTGATCTGCAGTCCCGTGGAGCAATGAATTAGGGCTGTGAGATTGTGCTGGAACCAAAGTAGAGGACACATGCACGGAGAGATGTTTAAAGCCAACCTGAGCTTGGCGAAGGTCTCTCTGCAAGACAAATGATATGAGTTTGCCAGTCAGCAGCAAGCGGCAGGTTGCAGAGGGCTGGATCGTATCATTTATTATCTTACTTATTTGCATTGCTGGCTGGCCCAGCTGATCTCCAGAGATGTTTTCCAACCTTAATTATTTTGGCCCACTGTAATTAATACAGCCAGCGTGAGGAAATACCGCTGCCTTAGACAACTGATGCGGATGGGATGGGGCTGAGCCCCCTGGGACTGAAGCAGCAACCAGTGCGAGCTCAGGACCTGACTTCGACAGATCATTTGCCATTCAGCTGTACGCCAGGGCCATTGCTTTTTCAAACAGCTAATTCAAGAGAAAAATGCCACCATTAACCTATGAATGATTTGTCGCTGGAAGCTAGGCGCCGCTTCAAAGCCTGAGCATCCCATGCTCTTCGGCGAGCCAGGGGCTCTGCAGACAGATGAGGGCAGTCGGGAAAGCAGATGCTAAGCAGAAGCTTTTAAATAGCCAAACTCCAAATATTTGGTAGGGATTGAAAATAACTTGCAGGTCAGCAATGTCTCTCCAAACTACGCAAACCCACTTGCACAGCGCAGAGCTTGAGATGTTATTTTACTGCCCCAAAATAACTTTGCAGGGACAGGTGCTTGAGCCACTGGCAAACACCCTCCCCTGCTTGCACAGCCTTGGTGCAGTTATTTAAGGAAGGCGCCGGCAGCAGCCGGCTTGTTTGCAATGCCGTGATGAAAAATAATATTATTTTTTCAGTTCATAGTGAAAGTAGAGAACTTCTCCCAACACTAGCAAGTTCTCTTGGCAAATGGAACCCAGAAAGCACAACCCTGGCACGCAGAGGGTATCAGAGACCAGGATGTGCACGTGAGGTTTTTTTCACTGGGAAACATGCCTGTTCTCAGCCTGCTCACGTGGGGGGAAGCAGACGGAGACCTTGGTGTAGGTGAGATGCTGCATCTGCAACAGGAGCCAGCGATTCACCTTGATTGAATTCAGCGGCTGCTCGCCGCTACTAACCACCGATTCCCTCTCCTGCTTTTGGTTTCGAAATAGATGTCTGATCCATTCCAATTTCATTAGCTGCCATTTCGGTTTGCTAAGGGAAGGGGAAAAGCCGCTCTACTTGCCAGCTTCTCTGGGAGATAACAGCCCATAGCAACCATCTAGGCTGGGCAAGGGAAAAGGAGATGGCAGCCCCCTCCTCCAACATCACTGTCCCATAACTCCTACAGGCTCCTCCATTCTATACAAGATCCTAAATCCCCACACCAAAGACCTTTAAATTGCAAACCCCAGGCTTCTACAAGTGCTCTGATCCTGCATTTCTTGTAGATAGAATAACATACAGATGATTTCACCTTGAGACCAGTTTTCAGCGCCCAGGGTCCAAAAAACAATGTCCAAGGGCTCTTTGGAAATCCCTGATCTTACCATGCCCAGGCAGCTCTGAAAATAAGAGTCTGTCTTGCTTACGTTAGGTAACAGCTCCTCTGGGGCATTTCTGCATTGCTCTCAGCTGTTTGCAGCTGGTTTAAGACCCTGCATTACACGAGAACCACAACAAAATCTTCATCGCGGAGCCACAGAGACGCCTCTTTAATTAGCAAAATAGAAAACAGCCCTACAAAATCCAGCTTAAATGCAATTAGCGCTAGGCGAAGAGGAGGCCAAATGAGATTGCAGGTACAAACCAAGGAGGAGATGGCGTGGCAGCACGGGTTTGGGGCCAACCCCATCCCCTGTGGGAGTTGCACCAGGCACAAGCCTGACCCACTCATTACACTTTGGAGATACTATTCAGTCAAAGCTCCCGGGAGGACAAGAGAGTGCAAGAGTGGAGAGCGTGGCTACAGGGCCTGAACATGCAGCACCTTGCATTCAAGGTGGGCATGCACCCTGAAAATGCATGCAAAGACCCTAAAGCTGTCGGAAGAAAATCACCCCCAGATCTGGTGGCACACGTGATGCTTTGCAAGCTGGCACTGTGCAAGCCAGCCACATTTCTGTACTGCTATTGCTTGTCTTTCTGCAGAGGAGAGAGGTTTTTGCAAGCTCTGATAGTAGGAAGGAACCTGGCAAGGTCAAACCATCCATTCCCATCCTGTTTGTTAAAAACAGCATTATTTTTTTCCCCTTTTAAACCAGCTACTATTAAACACAAATCCTTTACTGAACCTGCTGCAATCCCAGTGGCTATTGCAACCTGCCACAGCTCCACTGACTTCACAACCAATCTCAAACATGTCCTAACAGTTTAATCCAGACTGTCTCATTTGATTTTGGGCTTATTTACACCTATTATAAGCTGACACCAAGATCCTGCCCTTTCCATCAGCCTGGAGAACTGACTTGGCCGCTGAATTCACAGAAAAGTTCTAATAAACCTCCATGACACGGGTTTAGGCTGTGTTTTTGGGGACTGGGATTATGCCTTGTGCCACCTGAGCCCAGCTAAACTGATGGTGGACCAGGATTCAGACCTAGTGTTTGCCCCGCAGGAAAAGCCTTTATTTCTTCAGCTTAATATTCCCATCCTTTATATGTCAAAAAAATCACATTTGTTCCTGCAGGACTGCCAGATAAAAGGTGTGATAAGGGCAAGCATTCATCTTTAGGATAATTTGGTGAAAGCAGAGCCATTTCAGCTAAGACATCCTTGCCTTATGAAGGTAACACAAGTTCTTCACTGGCCTCTATATCCCATCCCAGGAGGGTGCTAGGATGCCAAAGGCTGGCAGCTGTGGCTTGGAAAAGATTGTGGTGACATCAGGTAATCCTTCCTGGCCCGAGCTCTGCAGGCAATGTATCTGCAGGAACTGTGCCAAATTTTCTTTGCCCCTGTGAAGCACTTTGCCTTCAAGCTCTGTTTGGAAGAAAAAGACTGAATAGGTAGAGGACATGCGCAATGACCATCATTTTTTTTCTAGGTATCACTTCTGCATGACCATCCTGATCTACTTCTTGCCACTTCTGGTGATAGGATGTGCCTATACTGTAGTTGGCATCACCCTCTGGGTGAGCGAGATACCCGGTGACAACTCCGACCGCTACCATGAGCAGGTCTCAGCAAAGCGGAAGGTAAGGAGCTTCAAGCACGGTAGGAGCCATCACTCATGCCCAATCCCAACTAACCACAGCCAAAAATACTTCATTAGGGGTGGAAACACGTCAGGACTTGGCGTGTGGCTGTTGCCAACGGAGCAGAGAGTATCCTCCATGAACGCACATGGTTTAACCAAGATGTCAACCACGTGTTCCTGGTTGGAAAGGTCTCCAAGGCAAAAAGAGGTGGCCCCTTTTGGAGGGTGACACCCCATCTGTGGGGTGTCCAACAGATGACTTTGCTTTCCTGCCTTCTCTTCTCCTCGCAGGTAGTGAAGATGATGATCATCGTGGTATGCACATTCGCGCTGTGCTGGCTGCCCTACCACATCTACTTCACCCTGCAGTATTTCAACCCCGAGTGGTATCTGCAGAAGTTCATCCAGCAAGTTTACCTGGCTATCATGTGGCTGGCCATGAGCTCCACC
Organism: Grus americana; assembly: GCF_028858705.1. NCBI lineage: Eukaryota > Metazoa > Chordata > Aves > Gruiformes > Gruidae > Grus > Grus americana. The sequence goes on along the minus strand of NC_072877.1, from coordinate 5,208,355 downwards.
ATGTACAACCCCATCATCTACTGCTGCCTCAATGACAGGTGGGTTTCAAGTGACTTTCAGCAGCATCCTGGTGCAACAGGGAGGGGAGGAGGGGGAGATACAGAGGGGTCTGATGGAGGATAGTGTGGATGGAGAGGTTTTCCAGGATGGTTTTGTCCCATCCTCTGCCAGGGGCTGCTTCCAGCAGATGCAGGGACAATACAATACTCACCTAAGTAAGTCTTTCCTAAAGCCTCTGTGGGATTTGAGGGCAGGTATCAAAACAGTCCCAATCCCTAATTGGGATTTTTTCCTCCCCTTAGTGAAAAGTAGCATTTTTTTGTTGTTTCACAGTGCTCAGCTCTGCCTTCCCACTCCTAGCAAGCTCCTTTTGCCATCTCCACGTCCCTCACCCCTGCCTTTCCTCATCTCTTCCTCCTCCCAGGTTCCGCGTGGGGTTCAAACATGCATTTCGGTGGTGCCCATTGGTCAGTGCCGGTGAGTATGAGGGCCTGGAAATGAAGTCAGCCCGGTACCTGCAGACACAGAGCAGCATGTATAAGGTCAGCCGGATAGAGACCACTGTGTCCTCAGCAGTTGGCATGGCCGAAGAGGAGCTGGAGGAGAGCAGCAAGGCCAAGCGTCTCTCCGTAGACATGACCTCCAACGGCTCCTCCCGCAGTGACTCCAAAACAGTCTCCGAAAGCTTCAGCTTCTACTCCAACACACTCACCTAAGTGGCTCCCCGGCTCTGCCAGCCGCTCACAAGAATGCCACCATGCCCCCTGCCTCACTGGGATGCTCAATCCACCCTGCGTCATCACCCCGGTTTGTGATGTGCCGGCTTTTTTCTGTGCTGTTTTACTGTCTCTTGCTGTGCTGCTCGCTATCCTTGCGCGAGCCCAAGAGCAAAAGCTTTGTATTAGTTTCATGCGCTCCACCATGGCTTGTGCCCAAACGCAAGGGAGGTTTGGCTGGCCTCCGCATTGCTCGCTGCCTGTCCAACCTACCACATACTGTGCAGGTGGATAGGATGCAAAAATGGGACAGAGCTGGGTTTTTTCTCCTAAACCATAAGTGCAACGTTCGCAGGCGCTTCCCTGTTCTCTGCAAAGCAGCAGGGATCTTCCAGTGCATCCTGCCCCACAGGAAAATGAACCAGTCTTGCACTTTCCTCCTCCCACCTTTAATTTCATTCTCCCTGTCACTCTCAGTTGAATATCCAGAAGGATATTCAATTAAAAAACCCAGTTAAAAAAAAAAAAAGCTATTTTCAATTTTGGGAGCCTGTACATCCCCAGGACACCACCGGCACCAACTCAGATCCAGACATTTCTGCACGGTCCCAACTCATCTCTGGCACCCGCATCCCTCTGCACGACGGTCTTTTGTTGCCACTCCACAACACAGCTCATCCAAACACGGCTCTTGAAAAAGGATTTCTGAACTAAGCCAGACTTTGGTTGCTGTTAATAAACCATATGTGCCAAAAGCAATCACTGTGATTTCCTAAAAGGCCCAAGCTGATGTCTCTTGGATAGATTTTGGAGGCATGTGGAGGTCTGGAGAAGAAGAGACTGACTGTACCAAAATGTTTTTCATACCCTGGAAATATCTACAGCTGCACAGAAAGGGGCATGGTAGGATTCCATCAGAAAAGCAAAGTTTTGCCAACATACAAGGTTTGAAGGGAGACAGGGATTTTGCAGACATTTTTTACTCAGAGGAGGGTTGAAATTATTTACTTCCACTTTCTGGATTTTGTTTTAATTAGGGAAACTTTTTCCTTTTCATCCCCCCATCTTTTGCATAAAACATTAAGTTTATGATGTGTACATGGATATATCTATTTTAATCCTGTTATGATGGATAATTTTCACTGGGGCTGTTCATATTAAGGACTCCTTTGGTCAGCAAATGTATGAACATACACTCAAAGGGGGAAAAAAGTAAATAAAATGAGAAGTGGGGAAACTTGGCTTGTCGGAAACAAACCCACAAGTTGGGGGCAATTTTGGGGCAGTTGTATCGACTGCTCCTTGCTGCTGGTCCAATCTCTCACTTTTGGTGTAGAAATCAGACTCCTAAAATGGATTCACTGCAAGATAGAGAAACGCTGGAGATGCATGACAGATTTTCACAGGGCAAGGAAACCGCTCATTTATTTTAAAGCATCTGAACATCAGACCCCACTGGGCACTCAGCAATTTCTGCAAGTAAAGCAGAGATGATTTTTGGAGCTTTTCAACTCTTCAGCCTCCAAACTGGCTGTTGGAAAATCCAGTCATTAATAAATCTCCAGCCACGATGGTTCTTGGAGATAAAAATATAAATATTTAAGCAGTGACTCCAGCAGAAATTAAATGAACGGGCAAATAGATGGATCCAAGAGCAACAAAATGGCTGCAAAACTGGATTGACAATAATGATTATCTTCATTTTTACCCAAAATCCTGCCAAGTGCCATCAGTGATGAGCAGCTCTTCCAGCCACTTCTACCTTCTTCCCGACTGCTGTGACTATGTGACATTAAACTACCATGTGCTTCACGCACATGCTGGAATACAATTTTTTTTTTCCCTGCTTAAACTTCTATTTTTCACCATTCTTGTCGCCTTAAGACATACTCCCTTGCCGCTGCTTCCCATGACCCTGCAGCATGGAGAAGGGGCCATGGTATGAGCCTGCCTGGGGATTTGGTTTTGCAAAAAACCACCAGCCCCCAGGCAGCAGCAACTGAAGGGATGGGCGATGCCAAGGGTTTTAACAGGAAACTTTTCCCACCAACTCCACAGGAGCTGTGCTGCCAATACACGAGAAGGTGCTACAAATCAGAGCCAAATTCTGATTTACTCCCAGCTGCCAACCCAAATTGAAAATTAAAATGAAACCAAATATCTTAAAATGGTCTAGAGAGTCGAATAAGGGAAGCAGAGATCTGCTCCATACACTCCACACAAAAGAGCTTGCATCAGGTTGCCAGCCTACAAAAGTCAGCATTTAAAAAAAAAACCAACCACTAGATGTGTGTGTGTGTATATATATATGTATATATATTTAAAAAACCCTGTTGCCCTTTTGTCCTCTATGTTTTATGCCCCAAGGATCATGAGATGTGCAGAGAAAGGACAACTGTCTTCTCACAAGCAATGCTCAGCATGAAACGTGGGATAACCCCAAGGGTGTGCATGGAGACTTCAGTTCAAGCTGACAGTTTACAGCCTGAAATGCTTCTTGTGCATCTTGTAGAAAACTATCTCTTGAAACAAAGTGGGGAAAAACTCCCACCTGTTATAAACAGTGCCAATGGCTGCAGCAGAGCAGGCCTGGGATGCCCAAGCTGATGGGAACGTGTCAAGGAATCACTCAACAGATGGAGACCGATGCAGGAAAATCAGTGTTCTGTGGAAATGGGTACAACACACCCAAACCTGGGTTTTCCTTTCTGCCCTCCAAGTGCCAAGTTATTTTATCAGTGGAGGCAGGAACAGGGACAAGGTTCCTTTCATATTTAGGATCTAGGCTGACCCATGAGTGGGATGTTTGAGTCAGGTCCGTGTCCACGCACGTGCATGCATCAGGCAACATTAGCTAGTTTCACCAACCTTGGGATGCTCTGTGTGTGCAAAAACCACAGAGAAGTGGTCTTTTGAAGATTGAAAAGCCCAAAACAAGACACCCCTGCCCAGGCTTGGGAGTGGGACACCTAACCATACGGTGAGTCCAGTCTCTGCACTATTTCCAGCTCTCCTTTCAAACAGGTCAGCTGTAATACAGAGGCTTTTTCTGGTTTATTAAGCCTGTTTCCCTGGTTTGCTTGCAGATCTCTGATTAGAAATTCAATTGCAAAGCGAGACAGTTTCTTTGTCTCTTTCCTGGCTCTCTGAAATGCAAAATAATAGCATCTGGAGAGAATCACTCAGCAGGTCTGTGCACATCCCATTGCCATCTCCTCCTTGGAGGCATACAGATAACTCCCACTATCATTAAGGGGAGCTGCCTAAGCCCAATTACAATGCACTCCAAGCCAAAACCATTGCAGAAGGAGCTCTGAAACCCAAATCCCAGCCTGAAGCCATCTCCTTACCCCTAGGGAATTGATATAAGCTCAGGTTTGCTTCCTGGCAATCGGAAATTACTCTTCCCACCCAGCTCCCAGCAGGAACATGGAGCAGCAAATCCCCATATCCATACATACCTCGAGGTCTGCTCAATTGCTCCGAAACACAACTTTAACACCTTGTTTCATGTGTAACTTTATCTCCCACCAGCTCAAAACAAAATAACAGCAAAAGCCAAGCAAGAGCCTGCTTGCCAGAAAAATTAGGCAGCTTTGCAAATGTGGAAGTCAAAGCAAAGCACCCAGTACCAATCTCCATTGTTTGTAGTGCTTGTAACGGAATTGCCGGTAGACGCACAAAAGGCTGCCCAGATAATAATTATCTTTATTATTTTTATTTTGCTGTCCCTCAATGGATGCAGTCACTGCTTAGCCCAGCTGAGCACACCGCATCTGCCAAGGGGTAGCGACTTGGGATGAAGGCAGAATATCCACTATTTGCTACGTATTTCTGCAGGGCTGACAGGGTTTGTTTTTTTTTAAGCTTGCTGTGTCCTAGCCAGAGCCCTCCTGTGAGATCACACAACCAAAGTGCCCAGCCCAAGAGCTCCTAGCTTTTGCTTACCATTAAAATAATAATAACATTTAAAAAAACCCAAAAACCAAACAACACCTTTCGGGCTTCAGGAGTCTGTTAATAATCTAATGAACACACCATCCTGCCCCAAAACGCCTGTCTCCAACTGAATAATTAATACAGCCCTTATAATGCAAAGCTTAACACACAAACAGCCCCTTTTTCTGCTGCGTATCCACCCAAAATACCATCGCTGGTGGAAGCTAAATCTGTTAAATGCAGCAATCGTGGCAGCCCAGAGAAGGGACAGTGAGTCCCAAGAGCAGGTGAGGATGACAGATGACTCTCGGGTGTCTCTGCCCTTAAACTTTCCATCCCAGACAAAAAGGCTCCTGATTCTGTGCAATACGATACAGTTGGGAGCAGGAGAGGAGTGAGGGGATGACATGGGCTGCGACGTATGTCTGAGGTTTGGTATCTGGTGTGCGGGGCAGCTGGTAAGAGCTTTGTGTGAAGTTCTTCCCATAGTAGCATCTCTACAGAGAAAAAGTCTAACCCTCCTTCCCACAATGGTCTGTCTCTGATCCTCAGGTTTGTCCAAGTGGATTTTCATAAATAAATGTTTCTTTTTGTGAGACCATGCTGCAACCTGTTAATTAACCCACAATGACAAGAGGTGGCAACTGGTGGCTTGATGGGGGTGGGAGGAGAAGCAGTGAAAGGTAGCAAAGGCAAAACTAGGTGAAAAAGAGGGGTGAAAGGCAGCTGGTGGGTTTCGGGGGGGCCTTCAGCATGAGGGGTGTGCTCTGAAACTTCAAAACTACAGCAAGAAAAACCATAAGCCTCAGAACTCAGCCATCTGGAAAGCTGGGACCAGCCTCACACCACCAATTCCCAAAGCACGGGAAAGGCTCGAACACAGACAGGACTTACCGGCTGGTCGCTTCTCTGCACGGGGCTGAAGCAGACGTGTGTCTCAAGGATCTCACGTCAGCACTGGCATTTCCACCTATTCCGCTGGCTGCGAGCCAGAGCGATTCCTTTGACGAAGCAGCTAACATGCTTGGCCCTCCTTTCTGGTTTGGACTTCCCAAATCCCGCTGCTCTGCTGGGGCAGGTACCAGGACAGCACAATTCTCAACTTTCCAAGGCCTCACCACCCTGATGGGAGACAAAGTGGGAATGTAAGGAACCACCAGCCATGCTTCACCTCCCAGAGCAAAGCCCCCAGCCCAGCCTGCCCTTGCAATCAGTTCCAGCTGGCTATAATTTGCAGTTTTTAATTAGAGGAGCATTGCCAAGGCACAGTTGATTGGCATCACTGCCAAAGGCCCTGTCCCATATGCCTATTAAGCTCTTGTTATTTATTTTCATGTGTTATTTTATCATGCAAAAGGGGGAGAAGGAATAAACAGTGTCATGCACTGCTGCTGTGCTGTGCTTTGTGCAGGCATCTGCTTCCAGCCAAGCTTCCCACAGCAGGAACCAGAAAGCAGATCCCACTTTACAGCAGGATTCAGCATGTCAGATCCAAATGAGTGGTCATTTTATTTATCAGCATCAATGCATCACCTTTCCCTGAAGGGTTCATACCTGTTCCTAATGCACCTAGACACACATACTAGATAAAAAGGATGAGAACGTGCTTATTGGTTATAAAAAAATATTCATCAGCCACAGCAATCCACTGCAGAAATGATATGGGGAAATCCAAATTCCTCATGCCCCTGGGTGTGCATTTCCTCCATCTGCAATCAACAATGAAACCCCCCAAATCAAGAGCTACCTGGTGGGTTTGGGTCAGGGTTGAGGCTCTGGGGAGAATTTAAGGTGGTTGTTTTTGAATGGAGGGGAGGAACAGATAAAGGGTTTATTCCCTGCATTTGCAGCCTGCTGAAGTACTGCAGAGCTCTTCTCTCAGCATCCTCCTTCCCTTGCTGAGGCCTTTGCTGCTCGTTGCATGCTGTGGTACCCTCACACATCAAGCAAGACAATTTGCAGAGTTCTTGCTGTGCCCGCAAACCCCACTGGTGTCATGCACAGGGAGAAACCTGGATCTGCATCTGGTCAAGCCAAGACATGCCAGGTGAAAGCAGGATGAAGCACGAGCATCCTAAAGGTGACAACCAAAGAGCAGACCCTTGCTGTCACCTGCATGGTTGTCTTTTTATAGCTGCTCTCAGCTATCGCGGCAAATTTTGCAGACTTCAATGAACCCATCAATCTGATTATCTGCTACAGCAAAGACACAAGTTCAACTTAATTAACATTTATGGATTCCACAGTGTTTTGCATAAATGCTTGCTTAATACACAAGTCAAAAATATACCCAGAAAATGAAAATTAAAGATAGTTAATTGCTTGCAACTATGCACCAATGTGTAAACTGGGGTTTCCATAGCACCAAATGGTCTGTCAGATCATTATGACAAAGTTGGAGCTTAAAGAGAAACAACTTGAGTTTAAAATGTATGGAAGAAACTGGATTCTTCACATTCTTCATTCAACTTCATGAGCTCCCCACTTCAATTTCTGTGCAGATCACAGCAGATTTTGGTTTCCCTGCTGCAACAGAGCTACTTGGTAGAGAATTACAGACACTGCTTCACCATGGTCTGGTTGTTTAGACAAGTAATTACTTTTTATTACTGAACTAAATGAATCAAGCAGTAGCTAATGAAAAATTTGAGAACCTGCAGCAGCAATTCAAAAATCAACCCAATCGGGCTGCAAGCGTGAAATGAGGATTCACGGCAGTTTTCATATTCTTGGTGCCAGGTAACCACATCAAAAGGACTTTCCTTTGCATCGGCAAGATGCAAATACCTGAGGAAGGGAAGGGAGTGGGTGACAGCGCCAATTGCTTAAATAGGATGCTCAAGTGTGGTGATGGCTCTAATGGGCTTGATTAAAAGTCAAATATTATTAATTTGAGCAATCTGATGGGCAGGAAAGTGTCTACAAAGAGTCTGGGAAATCCCAGTGTGACCCATGCTCTCACTACACAAGATCAGGGCTTTGTCCTGGAAGATAACACAGGACAGAGATCCAAATCAGGATGAGCTTCCTGTGGACCGTACCACAACTAATGCACCCACCCCTGTGCCACACTGATCCTGCTTTCCCCCTTCCCTTTTCCTATAAGGAATTTACACATTGGGCAATTATAAGCCTTCCAATAAAAAATATTCTGGTTCCAGAAGACCAAGGTGTCAAGAAGAAATACAAGCTCTTCCTGAAGCTGCAGTCATTCTGAAGAGCAGCATTTCAGACTCAGAAGAGCATTACCATGCAAAGCACCTCCAAAAACATTATTCCTGTTATTGCAAAGCAGATTGTGCCGTCCAGGTTGATTAAAAGGGTTTAGGGAGGTAATGAGAGCAATTTTCAAGGGAGGTGAAAGGAGAAAGAGAGAAAAGGAGGGTTGTTCTGAACCACTCTGCTTTCTGCAGAGGCACACAGCCATGATATCGCAACAGCAGATAATATCTGTATTGAGGGATGCGTAGCTGATTATTACAAGCTGTTCAGCATCCAAAACCTTCTCTGATGCATAGCATAATCAAATGGCTGCGAATTTGCATTTAAATTGAAGAATTTAGGAATCCTTACCCCTAAGAGGAGCAGGCCTCCTTGGGTGACACTTCTGGCATCTCAGAGCCTTCACAGAGGAAGACAAAAATTGTGCGTGACAAACCACCCTCCATAGCCTGTCCTGCCGCCCTTCGCCGAGATGCGCGTCTCTGAAAGACGTGATTGATATCCACATCCGAACAGCACCAATAACCCTCCAGAGAGCAGAGTCCCTGTTATGTAGGGTCGCGTTAAGATTTTTGTCTTGCAGCGCTAACATTGTCAGCATTAAAACCTCTTCCCTCCCAAACCCCCCTGGTGTTTGACACCTGGGCAGCAGTGGCAGACACTAACCACACCAGGATTTCAGCAGCAGCACAAAAAAGGCCACAAAACCAGTGGCAGAGGCACACTGGGCACATCTCCAGGGACTTCTGAGTCACTCAGCATGCCCAAGGGATGGAGCATGCAGGGGATGGAGACAACGTCCTCCAGAGCAGCTCTGGTCTGAGATGGTCTCTCAAGATTTGTCAACAAAATCCTCCTCGAGGACTGCACCCATGCCCTGTGCAAGCAGAGAAGCGTGGTGAAGCAAGTCATTCTGCTCTGCAAACTGTCTTCTTTTCTCCTCACACAGGGCACCTGCAGCACCCTCAAAGGCATTAGCACTTCCAAAAACACTGGTTGGGTTAGCAGCCTGTGCAAGAACTCAGAGTCCAACATCCCACCAACTTCCCCTGGGATGTGGGGAATCGCTGAGTTTGCCCTCTTGGATTCATGTCCCACTCTCCTCTCCGAGCTGCGGGAGCTCTGCTCTGCTGTAAGCCCCTCATTCACAAGCACCAGCCTAGTTTGAAATAATTTCAAACTGTTAGGAGTCCTAAATTATAAAATAAATTGAACTGAATTAACAAGCCACTGACCCAGCCAGTTCATCTAACATCTCTGCAGCAGGTTCCCGCAGTCAGAAATGATTGCCGGTGCAATTCTCGGGGGCTGCAGGCTGGCAGTTGCATCCAGACCAGCCTGCCCGTTTCTCTTCCCTTTGCTTGTAAGGGAAAATTGCCAAGAACAACAGGAGACACTGCGTGGGCACAGCCAGACCAAAGCTGGGGAGAGGCACAGCCTCATCTTGCTGCTGCTGGCCCCAACAGCTCAAGAGGATTTACAACTCAGCGCATCCCTCATCTTCTTTCAACCCCACAATCTTATCTGGATTGCTCCATCGGGACCTCGAGGACTCTTCCTCAGCTGGAAGTGCGAGCCTGCGCTGTGACCATGCTACCAATGATTTATACATTGCTGCACTTGAGGAGGAGTTCTTATATTTGATTTTGCAGCCATTAGCAGGTCTGTGAAATCCTGGATTTTATAGTACAAGTGCTTTACCTGGTGATAAAACACAAGAAATGAGACCATGCTGGCCTCCTCCAGGACCTCCCCACTCAGAGCCACGCTTTCTAAGGGGGGAAAAAAAAATCCAACCTGTGTTTGTTAGTGCAACCTGTGTTACAGCCTTTTCAGATGTAGTGCTGAGCCAGGGCACAGGCAGGCTTCTCAGGAATGGGCCTTCCTAATAAAACCTTAGAGAAATCAAACCATTTACCTCTTCCGAGGTTTCAACCTCTTCCTTGTGCCCCGAGGTATGAGCATGACCACAAGTAGCTCTGCAGCAATAACAAGTGAGGCTGAAAGCAGACAGCACGCTCTGGAATGGAAAATCAGGCGGAGAGGCTGACCCTAGGGTGTCTGTCTGCAAAAAATGATCTTCACTGAAAACCAAAAACAAGCACCTTCCCAGCCACTATCGGCAGCCGAGCGGGTATTAAATTGCCTTTTATTACTGATATGAGCTACAGTTGTTTGCATAAGAATAGTACCAGCGAGTTAATAAATGCTCCTGTAGCATCTGCTCCAGCACAGGGAAATTACCAGATAATCTCTAGTTTACAGGTCATTTATAGAGGGGTGTGCCAGTTCAACAAGAGGAGACCCCGCCTGTGTGGCATCAACAGTCTTGGCCACTGCAGCAGGGGCCCAGAGTGCACACAGAGGTGCCCCTGACCCACACAGAAACCAGATCTTCAGCAGACCCATCGCCACAGGCAAGCGCCCACCAAGTTGAGCTGAGGTGTGATGCTTGCAGGGGGCAGTAGCACCAGAAGGCTGTGAGTTCAACCCTCCCCAGCACTATTTTTAAGCCTTGCAGCTGGGGAAGATCCCTGTTGCTACGCTACGTGTGTTGTGGGTCCGGAGCAGTCAGTGCATCACACCCCTGGGACCTGCCGAGCAGCTCAGCAGTCCCGCGGACATGACTGACAAGGTTTCAAGTCCATGACGGCAGCTGCAGCAGTCACACAGGACCACTCCCCTACTTCCTACTCTTCTCCTAAGCTTCCCACCCCCCCCTCCAGCACTTGTCTGCAGCTAGAAAACATCCCCTGTGTTTGGTGTCACCCCAAAGTTTCCCACAGCCCTGGCACGGCGCAGGCAGGCAGATGGAAAAGTACCGGGAGCACAGCAGGCAGCAGTTGCTGCCTGGTGGGCGGACAGCCGGCTTTCCCTTGTAAGTCATTCTTCCCAGCTCCCAAAGCAAACCTTAAATGAGCCTCCAGAATTTCTCCAAGAGCAGGAGAATCCCAGCACACCTCGTTGTCCGGCAAACACCCACCAGCAGGTTTGAATTGTAAATCAAGTTTCCCAAAGTCCTGTCAGTGATTTATTAGTTGGGAAGCTGATCAAAGGGGGAGCAGCTATTTGTAAAAGTTCCTGTCACCAAATGATACATTCTCTTAATTTCCAGTTAAATACAGAGTGTGAATATTTCTGCCCTCGCTAGCATCACTAATGGCTGGGAATAATCAAATGCTCCACACATTGCTATTGCCATGGCAGGAGTAATTTATTTGGACATTAAAGATGTTCATAGTTCCTTCAGCCACTTTCTTTTCAGATGTATAGCTGGAAATATTGATTTGTTTACAACAGCCATTAAAAGCTTCCTTACGAGGCTTTTGCTCACAAGAAGACACCTCACAAAGCATAACCTGGGTTTTACAGTCTCTCCATTTTAGTCTGGCCCAACTGGTGCAGCTGAGGGAAGGGGCCAGAGCCCTTTGCTCAGACCCTGAGTTATTTGGGGACAAAAAGAGCCCTACAGGGTTTTTGCTCCCCCCCCACAAGTCACTTAGTCCCTTGTGGCTTTTACAAGGGCCCTGGGCCTCCAGGGTGCTTGAGCTGTACTTACGAGTAGACGCCAGTCTCCAGAAGTTTATTCTTTTGCCATTTTTGGGGTGGCTGGAGTCAGTGCAGAAACTAGCTGATGGCAGAGCGATTCCTTGGATGCTCTGTGTGGGGAGCAGGGGGACTGCTGCCAGGGTTGGCTAAGCAGGGAACACAGCGTCTTATCCGATTGCCGCTCCTGAGGAACATAGTTGAGATCAAACCACATCTTTTCCTCATGCCCCATCCAGTGGCTAAAGCTGGAAGAGCACATTGCAGTCGGGAAGAACTCAGACATCAAACTGCAGCAACATCTCAGTCCCCAGTACCTAAATCCCCCAAGAGGGACTGGGGAGGCTGCTGCTTCACCCCCTCCCTCAGAGGGATGATGGCTGGGAATGCTGGCCTGCTAGGGCTGGAAAAGCTGCTTGTCCCAGAGGTGGCAGTGGAGAAGCTGCTCTTCCCATCAGCTATGGGGTCATGGTGATGGTGGAGGCAGGCACAGGTCTGGACCACCTAACTTTCTGCTAAAGCTTCTTCAGTGCAGGACATGCTACAAAAATAAACCACATAGCTTTATTTCACTCACCTTGCCTCAACCCTCAGCACAGACATCTGTCCGTACTAAAGCAAGGAGCGTGTCTCATCTGCCCACAGCCTAGGCACTTTCCCCAGCAAACCTTCCCTGCTAGTAAGCACAGGGAAACTAAAGCAATACAGATAACCTCGCCTCATCTGCTGAGAGCTGGGGAAACAGGTGAAAAGTTGAGGTGGAGATTCAGGGGAGCCTTCCTGTCACAAACACAGGCTGCCTTGGGCCAGACCAAGAGCAGAAAGGATTGGTTTTAGGAAGCTCTATTGTGTCCTCAATTACCAGTCTCTCTGCCTCCAGCACTGCAGTGAAAGCAGGAGCTCTTGCAGAGCATCCTTCCTCGGCCAGGCTGGGAGGAAGGGCACTGTGCTGGGCTCCAGGGCTGGAAGCAGCGGGGATGCCCTGAGGCTTCTGCTAGAGCCCCACCACGCAGGGCTGACATCTAAGCTGCTGGGTGCTGCCCAGCCTGAGAGTGGGCACAGCGAGGGCTTATAGAACACAACAAAAAGCACCTGGAGGGCCATGGGGTGCACGGAAACAAATTCAGAGGGCTCTAGGGAACACCAAACAGTGCACAGAGCAGTTGAGGGACCGCCAGAAGGCGCCTGGAGTGCTCCGGGGGCCCTGCAGAGCAAACTGAAAGGTCCGGCAGACAGCCCTGTGGAAGTGCTTCCACAAAGACAGGGACCCCGGGGAACAACAAGAGGCAAGCGGAGGCCTCCGGGGCGGGGCGGTCCACGGAGACACCAATGATCGTGGGGAACCACTGAAAGACGACAGCGACTGAGAGGGGCGGTCCATACCTAAGCAGGTCGGCTCTGGCGGTTTTTCCTCTTGCGAGGCGGGCTTTCCCCGCGGCTAACCGCTGCTCCGCCAGTGCAAGAGGGGCCCGGGCACCACCGGCGGTGGATGGCAGCCCTCAGAGCGCAACCCTGGGCCAGGAAGGCTTCCGCCCCACGGACACCCAGCCCCTGACAGAAGCCGCAAAGCACGCTAACCGCTCCCGCCCGCCGGCAGACTAAAGGACCACCCCCCTCCGCAGCCGTTGTGCCCGGCACATGCGCGCTACAGCGCGCGCGGCGATTCAAACCCTATAGAGCGGAGGGGGGGAGCGCCGCGCGTCCGATTGGTCGTGGGCCGGCCCGGCCGTGAGCCGATTGGCCCGTAGGTGAGGATTGGGCGGGGCGGTGGTGGCGGTGGGCCTGAGGCGGCGAGGGCCGGCCCGGCCCCATCGCGAGCATGAGCCACCCGACGCCCCGCCGGGCCCCGGCCGCCTCCCCCGCCCCGAGGGCTCTCGGTAGCACCGGCACCCCTGTGCTGGCCGAGTGCCTCGGTAACGACGATGAACAGGAGAGGCGGCAACGCCGGCGCTCGAGAGCCACCGATCTCCAGCTCAGCAGCACCGACTCGCCGCTGGGCCTCGCTTCACCCGCCCCCAGGTACGGCCGGGCGCGGTGTGGGGAGTTGGGGGGAGGGAGGGGGGTATGCGGAGGTGGAGGGTCCCCAAAGCACCATGTCTCCCCCAGGCAGGCGGAGGCATGGCTGCCGGCCCCCCCGCAGTGGACCAACGCTCAGATCTCAGATCACTACAGCACCTGCATCAAGCTCTCCACAGAGAACGTGAGTCAGCCGCCTCGGGGAGGGCTCCTGGACCCGGCCCCTCGCACACCACCTCTGTCTGGCAGTGGTTGCAAGGCCGGGAGGGATTTTAAACTCCTTGAGCCTTGGCTACACGGTTATTCTTCTTCCAAGGCCTCTGAGCCACATCCCTGATCCAAGTCGTGGCCAGAGCTGGGCTTCTGTTGCTGCCTTCCCAGCAGTAACAAAGTATGGACTGTATCCCCTCTGTCCTGCTGTAAATAACCCCGTAGGATGAGGGTTCAGACAGTTTTGACAGATGTTATTTGCTAGGGGATCAGTTCTGGGCTGTGCTTTGTTTCAGAAAATCACCACGAAGAATGCCTTTGGATTACACCTAATAGACTATATGACCGAGATCCTGAAACAGAAGGACTCTGAACTGACCAACTTCAAGGTGAGAGGAATCACTGCCTGGTCACGGTGTTGCTTTGTTTCCGACTGGTATTTAGCCTAAGGTTTAGTCAATAACAAGCCTCAATAATGCTAAGGTAATTGAAGTGGTTACTTGCACTAAAAATACCTGGTAGAGGCAGCACAGTCACTTTTCACAGAAGCTTACAGTATTGAATCCTTTTGTACCACAGAAATTAAAGGCTGGATTCTTTCAGTTACGGTCCTTCAAAAGGAGATCTTTTTTAAAAGTAAGACTTGTGAAGCTTCTGAGGTAAATACTGAGTGTTACAACCAGTTAGAAAACAAGGCTGGAAAGATAGGAAGTTAGTGCGGCTAATTCCTGGACTAATTTTGATCTGAGATGGATCAGAATAGGAACTTGCCAGGGCAAAGATGTTCTGACTATAATAGTTCACTGATTCTAGGAGGGAGAACTGAATTCTTGGATGAATGAACAAATGAACATGGTCTCAAGGAACCGCTGAGCTAGCTGTCGTACTGAGGAAGGGACAGGAAACAGTGCACAGGTTTTCAGTGGGTGGTTCTTCACCTTCTGGCCTTCAATCACTTTATCTGTGATTGAAAAGATATCTCCTGCACTTCCTTTGACTTCATAATTTGGGAAAATAGAATTATACCAAGAGGCTGACCCAAAAGAAAGCATGAAGGAGAGGTGGAGGAGAGAGGTCTCTTGGCAGATGCAAGTCTGCACCTTTCTGCTTCTCCCCATTGCTTAATCTTGGCAACTTTTTAAGTATTCTGTGTGATCCTTTCCACAATATCTGATAAGGCTCTGCCTGGGAAGACACATCTTGACCCCTGCTGTGCACTTAGGTCTCAGTAGGTTTCAGAATAAATCCTTTTTCAGTTGTTCAAAATTTTGTTTGTAATACAGAGCATTGAGAAATTCAGGTCTGCAGTTTGTCTTCTGCGTTTGCATCTTCTAGATGAGACTTTTTCCTTTCTATTTAAAAATTGCGTATTTTGTTCCTTCTGTCAGATAGCAGCTGGCACGCTTGATGCAAGCGCGAAGATTTACGCCGTGCGCGTGGATGCAGTCCATGCAGATACCTACAAAGTTCTTGGAGGCTTGGGCAAGGACTCGGCACCTACAAAAAACATGGACACCCCAGAAGGAGGTGTGCCATTTGCTTGTTTTCTGTTAAGCAGTTACTATTCCACCTGTGCGTAAGAGATATGTCAGTGTACTTCCACAGCACCCCTGAATTTCGAAGCACTTTGTACATCTAGGAGAGTGCTGCTAACTTCATTTCTCAAGGGCTGGGAAATCCTAAATTAATTTGCCTGGGTGTTTGAGCAGGGAGGGTGGAGATGAGAACCTGAATCTGTTGCTCAATCCTGTATTCAAGGATTTAGCCTGTCAGATTTGAATGCAAACCAAAGGTTAAGAATGAAGTGCCTCAGTCTTTGCTGTCCTTTGCTTTGAAATAAAAATGTGCAGTTAAGATAAAATGGAGTTGATAAAAAGAAATGCGGCATCCAGCCAATGAAACACTGGTGTTTCACGCTAATAGATACCAGTTGTACAAACTGAAGTAAAAGTTGTTCTATCCCTCTGTAGGGTATTTTTAGCAAGTTTTCTAAGTGTAACTTGTTGTTCCTTTCCTTTTAGAAGACAGTCCAGCTCCTGAGTCTGTCAAGAGAGTTCAGACAAAGAAAAAGCACTCATTCAAAACCATTGAGCAGAACTTGAATAACATCAATGTGTCAGAGGCTAATCGCAGATGTGAGGTGGGTGAAGGGAGGCTGCTGTAGCAGCTGTGTTCTGGCGGAGGAAAGGAGATGTCGCCTCATCTTTCTCATTTCTATTGTTTTCCTTATTGTGCATTCCTCTCTTGGGCTCTAACATTGACATGCACGTCTGTGAATTCTGCTATTATAGCAAGATTGTTCCTAGTCATGTATATTCCTCCTGTGTGAGGCAGCTGTGAGAGCTCTCTCCTTGCTGGAAAAGATGCGTGGGCCATTCTCCCTTCAGATCTGTGCTTAAAAATCTCCTGCAGAGACCTGCTTCACCCCCTCTATCTACTCCACTCCTTGATTCTTTGCTTCATTCTGTACCTGTAGGTTGATCCAATGTTCCAGAAAACAGCCGCATCTTTTGATGAATGCAGCACAGCTGGTATTTTCCTCACCGGGCTGCATACCCAAAGCTGCCACAGCGAGCTCCTCTTTGACTCAAAGATTGTGCCTCTCCCTTCTTCAGAGACGCTCACGCTGCCAAACTCTGATCCTGTAAAAGTGACGGATTTAAAGTGTGAGTGCTGGTAACTGCTAAGCAAAGGGACCCATCCAGGCCTTTCGATCCTTTTCATCTCCCAAGCACGCTCATTTTTGTCTCAGCTAGCTTGACTTGTGCTTTTGTTCACTGCTTGGCTACCCGGTGGTGCGTTGCTCTGATTCTGCTCAAGTTGAGACCAGTTGCTGGACAAACAGGATCTTTGCAGGTTTTTAGATCACTACATGTAGCTTAACCTCTGGCAGGTCTGTCACACCACACGTATACATGGTCTGAACTGTGCAGCGGTTGAAATGAGTGTTCTCCAGCTTAAGGACTGACCTTCTTAGAGTGTTTTGAGCCTGTACACACTACCAAACCCCGCTGCTCTGATCAGATTCCCAGTGTTATGCCCACCCTCGAGTTAGGGTAGCAATTGAACTCTTTCTTTCTGCTGAGAAATGAGCCCGACTGCTTTTTCAGTGAGCCCTGCGCTGCCCTACGTGCAAGAAGGGCTGCCTACATACATGGCTTTGAGCATGATTTAATGCCTGGTACTTGCTTTAGGTGCTGTTTTTTTCATCCTGTATCTAATCTCTCCCCCTTGCTCTCCTTGTCTCTAGCCCTTCTGGCACAGTGCATTGAAAAACGCCCCATCTGCTCTTCGCTGGCTGGTTTCCAGTTTACAAAGTGGGATGCTGAATCCCATGATGAGGTATGTTTATTAGCTCTGTGCCAGGTGGGATACTTGAGCTGTAATCTCTGCGATCTCTGAGATACACAGGGCAGCGGGAATGTTGCACTGCAGGAACGCTGGTATCCTGCAATTTTTTTCCTGAGCACCTTCTCCTCCTACAGTCAGTGTCAGCCCTGATGGATAAATTTAAGAAGAGCGACCAAGTGTTTGATATCAATGCGGAGATAGACAGCGATGTGGAAGACTGTGTTCCTACCCTGCCAGATGACAACTTCAATTCTGATTCCCCCAGGAGTAGAGTGGCAGACAAGATTGGGGAATTCACAGAAAACCTCAACTCCTTTGGAACAGTCCACCAGAGCAAGAGGTAAGTAGTCACTGAAAAATCTCTAAATGTGCTTTGATAGCAAGCGACAACTTCTGACAGCTCTCTGGGAAACCTTTAACTTACTGTGTACATGTTTCCCGTCTGGCTATAACTTGCTTTCTGCTCCAGTTTCGGGTATGTCCAGGAATGCATTACAGTAGTATCTCTACCCTCCAAGACGACCTTTCTGTATGGTCACATTTCCCCAGAGTGATTGCTTGTCTGCTTGCTCTGCTGCCTGATTTCCAGCCTGCCCTTTGCCAAATCCACCTCTGTTTCTGCAGCAGCCTTACAGCCTCCAGACAGCGCAACACCCCAGTACCGTTCACTGATTAAAGAACAGGAGCCCTGCGCACATGCAGGACAAAGCGAGCTATGTCTGTACAGAGCTGATCTGGATATTAAATGCACACTCAGGCCTGGTGCGAGCCAAAGGAATGATTTCACTGAGCTTCATGTGTGCTCTTTCCAGAATTGATGCGGTTCCTTTTGGAGATGGAGACATCGGGACCATGTGCCTTCATCTCTCCATGAAACCGGGGGAATATTCCTACTTCAGTCCTCAAACTCTGTCAATGTGGGCTGGCCCAGAGCACTGGCGTTTCAAACCTCGACACAAACGTATGTATTTAGAGATGGTGGCTCATACACTACAGATGTGGCTACTGCCAGCTCTGGCTTACCTTTGGAGATGGGTGGCATCTGTGTCGTAAAGTGGGGACAGTAAAGAAAGGGACAAGCCTGCACGGCTCTTTTCTAGCCAGCTGGGAAGCAGTACTGAGTTCGGACACCAGGAAGGCTCTCAGTCTCACGTGGATCCATTGGTGTCTAACGTATTCTCTATTGTTTGGGTTTGTTAACGATGCTCAAAGTTGAGGGGGTGTCTCTCACTGCAGCAATAGGAGATACCAGAACTAATACAGCTCCTGCTGTTGTTTCCCACCTTCCGCATAAAAACTGAAGAATGAATTACACTTTCTGCTTCTATAAAAAGATACTGATCCCTTTAAAACACAAAGCTGAGAACCACACCTATTGCTTTCCCGTAACAAAGGCAAAAGTCCTTGGAGGTGACCTTTCCATGCAGAGCAGATGCTCAAGTTAGGAGTGATCTTCTTGTCCTCACTCTGTCACCGAGCACTGATCCTTTCCCTGCTTTCTGCAGTAGATTCTGACTCTGAAAAAGAGACCAAGAAAAGGAGTGCAAAGAAAGCATTTGAAATTAACTTTGATGAGGATATTGACTTTGAGGCACATTTCCGTAAGACCAAGGTACGTGCTGAGTTTCTGCCCCTCTGCAACCTCTTTTGCCATATCACTATGGCTTGGAACTGTCATCTGCAAACCGGCTCATCTCACGCACTGGGTGCACTGACTGGACCAGTGTGGAACTCCTCTTTGGAGGCATCTCTGAACTTGCTCCCTTTCAGACAAAAACCTGTGTTCAAAGCACTTATTTGTGCATTAATCTTCCAAGTAGTGGATAGCTCATGGGTAATGGCATCTATTACCTTCCCCAGGCATCTGTAACTCTAGCCAAATCCATTCTAGAAAGCCAGAATGTGAAGAGCACCACGCTTCCCACAGACTTCAACTATGACCCTAACACCATTCTCCAACTGTTCCTCAAACCAGCTGTTAAGGTAAGGATCTTCTCCGAAAGGCTGTTGGCAGTGATTCCATGCCCAAAACCGCTCTTCACCAAATGCTTGAAGTGCTTCGGGATGTTCTTCAGGGCTGGAGATGGGCCAGCACATCTCTCACTGAACTCACCTTGATGCTGAAGCGGCTGTGCTTAGCTGTTGCGCTTTACAATGGGCTCGCTAGAGAGCTGGTATGCAAGGAGGAGGAAGAGCCAGCAGGCTGGGAAAAGGGGAGGTGATGAAGGAACAAGGTGCAGACATTGCTTGAGGAAGTATTTAGAGTTTTTCCCTTTCCTGACCTCTGGTCTTGTCTCTGTAGCTCTGCAGGACATCTGAGCCAGACAACTTGTTGGATAACGAAGATGAGATTGGCGAGTATGATTACAACAACCCCAATGACACCTCCAATTTCTGCCCTGCATTGCAGGTAACTGGAACAAGAAGATTTCTTTCCACTGCCTAGATTTGATATGCAATGGGAATAATTTAGGGAGAATCTGTGTCCAGAATTACTAGGGAAAAAGAACTGGCATTACAGATTATGACAAAGCTACAGAAGTCTCTGTGTGCACCCCTGTCCCCTCACTCTAACAACATCAACTAAACCTTCTGCCTTTGGTGTTTGCCAGTCAGTTTGCTCACTCAATGCCATCACTCACCTCTGCGGTCATCTCTTCACAGTGAGGTTTGCTCCCAGCTGTTTGGAGTTCCTGTTGAAGTCGATTTCTTAGAAAGCTTAGGCTTTCTGCCAGGCCAGTGCTGCCTCCTGAGTGTGCTTAGGACTGGCAGGAGAGCCCTCATCTCTGTTATCTTTCCATGTAGAACAGCCTTTTGATATTCTGCGCTCTAGGTCTCCCTTAGGTTTAGCCTTAGCCCAGCCTAAGCACCCTGGGGAGAGGCTGAACAAGAATGTGTTCCATGGGGAAGGTGAGCCGGTATCACCACCCTCCTGAGAAGTGGGTGCTCTTGTTATGTCAGTGTGGGACATCTCTGGCTCCTCAAATATGTCTCTGGGTGGCCTCACTGCTGTATCTCTTCTTGGTCAGGCTGCAGACAGCGATGATGATAATGACCCCATTCAATTCATGGGTCAGATGGGGGAGTTCAACCTTACTGTCCACCCTGAGGGTCAAGACGCTGAGCCCAACAGGGTTGTTGGCGATGTTGATATCACGACGTACGGAGAGCTGAACCTCATTGCTGAGCCCCAGAAGGTAAGGACTTGTATTGTCACCAAGCTGTGAACTGCTCACTGGACAGGTCTGGAGCAAAGCCTCTTGATGCCTCGAGTGGTCATAAGTGCTGAGACAGCACTTTCTCTAGTACAGGACTTCCTGGGTTTGCTACTGGACATTTTATTCCCAGATTAATTCCCACAAGGACATTAAGCTAAAGGGAATTAAAAAAAAATAACAAAAAATATCAAAGTTTTAGTAGTAAGATAGCATTCACCGTTGTTCCCAAGGAGAACTATGTTTGGATTGTTCCTGTGGTCCTGATTGAGGATAGTGCTGCTGCTCAGTTGCTCTTAGCTAACCCTCGACTCCTTTTCCTCAGGTCAATAAGATAGCAATCCAGTATGCAAAGACAGCCAAGAAAATGGACATGAAGAGGTTGAAGAAAAACATGTGGGACCTCTTGACTAATGGACAGAAGAAAGAAACAGTGGCAGAGGTGAGTGCTGGGGGAGTCAGATACCTCGATGGGCCCAAGGATAAGAGAATGCCGTGCGGGTAACTGCGCTTAACTCCTGCAGACACAGTCTTGGGCAGGTTTAACAGCAATTCCTTTCTAGTAGTCTTCCTCCCATGGGATGGTTGATAAGGATAGGTGGAGCGTAAGTTACAGTGGTTTTTCTTTGAACACAAGGCTGAGTGCTGGGGAGCAAAGTCTGTCTCTGTCTTTTTACTAAACAGATGGAAGATGCAGAGGAAGAGAACAACACATCAGTGGTAGCAGGCGAGAAGGTCTTCAGCAACATCACAAAGGAACTGCTTCACAGGTAGAGGGGCCCTAAAAAAGGCTGGGTTGAAGGTGGGGGACAGACTGCAGCTGAGCTTGGGCAAATGCTGACCCCACTGTGTCTATCACAACCTACTGACTGAACCCTGATGGGGAAAAATGTCTTTTCTCTCGCTCTCTGGGTTTGCCTGGGGGAGCTACAGGTTGCATTCAGCTTGGCAAATTCTTCGCTAGTGGGAGTGGAAAGGTGTAAAAAAGCAGATCCCTGGGAAGGAGTTAATCTTTGGCAACCCGGTCCTTGCAGGCACACTCCGGCTGTCGGGTTTCAGTATGCTCCAGGCATCCTGACCTTCTCCCTTCTCTTTTTTTTTTTTTTTGTAGGCTGCCTTCTGCCATGGCTAACAATCTGTCTGTCCCCTTAGCCTTTGCCTGCCTCTTGCATTTGGCGAATGAGAAGGTAAGTGCAGTGTGCACACAGGAGACATGGCAGGAGCTTATAGGGAACAAAAACCAGGCTGATTTTTTGCTGAACAACAGCCCGTGGTTAAGCGCTCGCAGCATTTCCAGCCTAACTGCTGTCTGTCCTTCCTTGTCCTTGGGTCTGGTAGCAGAGGAGTGAGCACTTTGTTGCTCAGCTTTGTGAGCATTTCAGACTCTGAAGCAGTAGCCAATGGGAAGAATAATCTAAAATAAAATTACTGTACAGATGGAGAAACAGGCATTGTAATCTTATTTACTGACTCTTTGTTATTACTGTTGTTCCACTGTGAGCAGGGATAAGAGGTGCAGGAAAATCCAGTTCAGAGGCATCATATAAGGTCTTGCATGTGCTGATAGTGACAGAAGGGGCTGGGGTCGTTCTGAACCTTCGTTGTGTGGGGTGTTTTTTTTTTATGCCAGGCCTTCAGAGTCAGAGGGGAAGAGTGGCTTTGTCAAGCGTAGTGTTTTTTTTCTCTTCCCAGAATCTGAAGCTGGAGGGCACAGAGGACCTGTCCGATGTCCTAGTGAGACCAGGCAACTGAGCCGTGTGGAGTAGGCCACTGGGGCTGATCCCCAGGACAGAGCTCAGCTTCCCAGCTCATCGGTGCTCGCTCTGGACCATCTCATCAGTGACAGATTTTTCGCCTCCCAGCACCGTTGCTGAGAAATCCCACTGGTCTCTGCACCTTTAAAATCAAGGATGTCCCATCTAAACATAGGACCTGTACAGATGGACAGATGCCACTCAGCCTGCCTGGCTTCTGCCATCTTCAATCTGTCAGCTCTTTCCTGGGTCTGGGTAGCGGAATTTCTCCGTCTCACTGTGAACCGCCAGTGCCTGCTAGCAAGAGGCTCCTCTGTGTGTCACCCGCTGTCTGTCTGTAATTCCCAGTATGTGGACTCATGTCTCCAGTTTCTCCTGTAGTCCTATTCATCCCCTGAATTTATTTACCTTTTATACTGAGCTTAAAGATAATAAATTGCTAAAGACTTTGTAGATGGGCCTTTGAGATGGGGGAAGGAGGAGTCTCCAAAATAGGACCTAGGAGCCGTGGGGGATCGCACAGCCGGAGCATCACAATCCAGGACCCAGCCCTCAGTACCTGAATGATGTGAGCAGGACCAACCTGGAGATGGTGGCCAGGTTCTACCAAGAGTTGAGATCACCAGGCAACTTCATGGTGCTGAAAGCAGGTCCAAGATCAAGCCAGAAAGTTGGTCTGCAGGTCAGGATTGGGTCTGAGGTGACGAGGCAGGGAGACCAGTGCTCCCAGCGCAGCTCAGGCAGTGACTTGACATCCTTGAGGTGAGCGTCAGTAGAGCTCCTGGGCCATGGGTGTGGGTCAAGGCCCCTGGTGAGGCTGGTCAAGGCCATTAGGGCTTATTAGTGCCCTCAGGGCCCTGATGAGGTGAGTGGAGAGCAGGCTGGGCACGGGACACCCCTCCCTGAGAGCTGACCTGAGGGGGGAGGTTGGAGACTCAGGATGCACTGGTGGGGCACAAGGCAAGAGTTTTTAAGTAAAATAGCCACAAACAGGGACTTTTGTCAAGAAGGGATGTATTTCCTTGAGTTGCAATTCAGCTGAGGGGAGATCTGCACAGGAAGCTCCAGCAACCCCCCTCTATCCACAGCTTCGAGACCAGTGGGGGAGGCTTCCCCGAGGGGCTTCTGAGGTGATTCGAGGTGGCTGCATGTGCTGCGCCCCAGCCCCTCCAGCACAGCGAGGGCGGGCTCGAACACACCCCCACCTGCCACCCCCGGGGTCCATACCACGTCCTGCCCGGCTGCTTGGCTCCTGGGCTTGGCATCCCCAGGGCAGCCACCCCTTGCGTTGCCTTTGAGATCCTTCAGTCCTGTCTCCCAGAAGAGCCATGGGACTGGTCCCCAGGCAGCCACCTGCCTCTCACTCCCCCATAATCCGTGGCATAGTGTCAGGAGGGGAGGTGGAAGAAGCGGGTGATCCTGTTTCTGCTGTGGGTGCCATGCAGTCCACCTTGCCGCTGCACCGGCAGCGAGTTCTCCAGTTCCTCCTCCAGCATCTGGAGTAGAGAAGCAGCACTGCCATATCCTGTGCCTGTACCCCGCGTTGTGGCGGGGAAAGCAGCCCTCCGTCGCATCCTGTGAGCTGGACCAAGACGGGGAGGGGATGCCCCCAGCTGTGAGAGCACTCACCTCCTTACGGGCAGCCAGCCGTTGCTTCCACTCACTGAGCTCCATGGCATGCTCCTCGTCCAGCCGTCCCAGCTGCCTCTTCTCCTGCTCTGCCAAGACCTGCATCTTCTCGCTCTGGGAGACAGAAATGGGAAGGAAGGCGCTCGAGGAGAGGTAGCAGGGATGCAGGAAGCCCCGGGGTGGACAGTTTTGCAGCGGTACCTGCATCTGCTCCAGCTCTGCCAGGCTCTCAGCCTGCTGCTGCTGCAGCCGCTGTAACTGCTGCGCTTGCTGCTGCTGCTGCTGCTGCACCTCTGCTCGCTGCCGTCTCTCCTCCTGCTGCACAAACTGCAGGGGGGGCAGCCTGCATCACCCTCCCCTTCCCCAAAAGCCATCGCTTACAGCTTTTTGGGGACTTTCCCCATACTTTGGGCTGGGGAACCTCATTGGCCCCAGAGAGTTCCTTGTACCTGCTTGGCCCTCTCCTTCTGCTTGGCCCCATTAGCCTCCTGGATCTTCAGGTTGTCCTTGAAGAGGGCCAGGCGGACTTTGGCATCGCAGCGTTGGCTTTTCAGCAGCTGAGCACGCTCCTGCACCTGCTGGCTCCTCAGATCCTCCAGCAAGAGCTGGTGGAAGCGGTTCATCCTCTCTGTCTCCTGGGAAAGGGGCGGAGGGTGAGCCGAGAGGGGTGGGGAGCCCACAGGGCTGGGGGACCATCACTGGTGGTTCCCACCTCACCTTCTCATGGCGCTTGCAGAGCTGCTGCCTCTGCAGTGCATGCTGCTCTTTCACCTGCTGCCTGAAGAGCTGGTACTTCTCCTGCAGGTGCCCTTGCTCCATGCTCCACACCACCGACTCACGGGCTGCCGGGCAAGACCACAGCATCATGACCACCTCCAAAAACCCCCCAGCCAGACCCTCTGGTCCCCTCCCCAAGAATCTCATCCTCCTCCTCCCAGCCCAGCGCACCTCTCCTGAGGCTATGGATCTTGCTGATGCACTCCCAGTCGATTGACGTTATCTTCTTCTTGTGATCCTGGACAACCCTCTGCAGGGCTGTGTTGAGTTCCTCTTGCTGCTGCTGCAGGAACCGCTGCTCCTGTGGTGAGCAACAGAGGGGCTTGGTCCCAGCACCCAGGGAAGATGGTCCCCAGGCTCCTGGTGACACGGCTGGGGGAGCCAGCACTGCCCCAGACCCTCACCTCTCTCCCATCGCCCTTCAGCTCTTGCATCCTCCTCACACAGTCCTTCTCCTGGAGTGACTTAAGGCGCTTGGCCTCATCACGCAGCCTCACTGTGTACTCGAGCTCCTGGCGCTCCTTCAGCTGCCGGTAGCGCCGCTCCGAGCTCTCCACCTCCCGGTCATAAAACTCCTTCTTGCTCTGCCATGCAGATATAGTTAATGGGGCTACAGGGACCAGAAGTGGTCGCCAAAGCAACCAACCCCCCCCCAGACCCTAGCATCTCCCACAGTGGGACCCCAGCACCCCCTTGCATGTGTCCCTCTCTGACCATATCATGGCACCAAAAGACGATGGTCCTTTTACCGTCATCTCCTGCTCAACGTGACGAAACATCTGCTCCCGTTGCTGGTGAAACTTCTGCTCCAGCTGGCTCTGAGCTCGCTGCTCTTCCTTCTGCAGCACTCGCAGCTCACGGAGCTCCTGGCGCCTAAAGATGTGGGGAATCGGGGTGAGAGGGTGCCGAAGGTGGCCCTGGAGGCACCTCTCTCTCTCCCAGGATGGCTAACTTGTAGATGCCTAAAGGAAGGGAGAAGCTCAGCCCTGGTGCAACATCATGGAGAAGACTATTGAGCAAAAAGGAAGATGGGACACCCGTTGGGTCCACGATGCCCATGCTCCCAAGCTCACCTGATGACGCTGTCCCTCCATCTCCCCTTTCATCCTTTCCAACTCTCCCCGGGTAACACGAGAGCTTATGGGAGAAGATCTTTCCCTCTTCTTTCCTTAAGCTGGCTGCTGGACACACCAGGTATGGGACTGGGCAACATTTTGGCTCCTCATGTGTCCCTACTGCACAGCACTGAGGATGCAGAGAAGGGCTTGCTCATGCTCTCCTGCTTGGGTGGACCCTGGCCAGTGAGGCAGGTGGGTTTTCCAAGGCTGGAGGTCAAGCACCCACAGATCCATCCTCCCTCCCACACCCTCTCCCCTTTGCCCCTGGTCCTCCTTGACCAGAAATGGGTGGAAGATGCCTGGTGGTCCCTCTGCTACCAGCATCACTCACCGAGTTGAGCGCACCATCTCGTCCCTCGCTGCAGCCTTGCCAACAGTCCTGGCGGTTGTCACGCTCACCTCCTCCCCATCCACCACAAACCTCCGGGTTTTCTTGACCATCCTTTGGAGCGAGGCAGGTTCCTGTGACTGGGAGCAATGGTTTGAGCTCAGATGGCCCAAAACTACGTAAACCAAACATGGGAGCCTATGCAAGGGGGACAGCTTCACGTGGCCATGTTACCTGCAAGCTCCTCATCTGCTGGGCTTCCCTGGCAGACCGGAAAGGCTGTGCTACTGCAGGGAGGGTGCTTGAAGCTTGTACATCTGCAGGCTTTGCCACAGAGGATGGTTCCTCTCCTTGCTTTGACGTGATGGATGGATCTGGTGTTTTCCCTGCTTCCCACACTGCCCGTGCCTGGGAAGAGGTGTGGACAAGGGCAGTGTCAAAGCTCACGGTCTTTGTGGCCTTTGGATGTCCACCAAGGGCCTCCTGGGGCTCTGGCACTGCTCCGTGACCCTCCAAGTCACCCATCTCCTCTCCAGGTCCATCCCTTGATGGTCTTTCAGGAGCTGGAGCAACCTGCACCCCATCTTCTCCAAGCTCTCCATCATTTCCATCTTGTCCTTTCCAGCCATTCCCAGGAGCAGCCCTTGGCTGGTTGTCTCTGAGGCTGTTTTCCACTTTCTCTTCTGTTTCTTCTTTAACAGGTCCCAGGATCTCCATGTAGGAAGAATCCTCAGCTGAATTTTGGGCCTCCTCACTTGCAGGTCTCTCTCCCACCCATGCTCCAGAGGCTGCCTCCAGTTCCTCTCCCGCCAGCATCAGTTCCCCCAGGCTGGCTGCATCTCCCACTGAATTACCGTCTCCAATCAAACACCCTTTTACAACATCTGCTTCCACTTCTGCTGGCACTGGGGCTTCCTCGGGAGAAGTTTCCACCCCAGTTTCAGCGTTGTCTGTGGCTTCCTCCTCATTCCTCCCCACCTCCTGCTCAACCAGGTCCAGGGGGTCAGGGATGGGCTCGCACACAGCTGAGTTTCTCTCCCTGCTGTCCCTTTCTCCGGCTGGGGGCTCCTGCCACCCCTTGAGCACATCTGACTCCACTACAACCTTCTCTCTCACACTGGGCATCAGCGATTCTTCACCCCGTGGCACCCTCTCCTCCACCAGCTCAGTCTCCCCCGGCTCTCCAGCACCCTCAGGTCCCATGGGTGCCCTTCCTACTCCATTGCCATCCTCCCCAAGGCCACCTTCAGCCCCAGCGGAGCCAACCTCAACCTTCAGGTCTACCAATGACCGAGTAACCCAGTGCTGATGCTCTGGCAGTGACTTGAAGCTCTGGGGTTTGGTCGCTGCAGTCCACAGGTCCAGGGCTGCCACCAGCTGCCCCATGGCCAAGCCTCTGCACCAGTCCCCATCCGTGAGTACAGGCAGGGCTGGTGAATTACAAGTCGAGTCTCTGCTTGATCCCTTTTTGACATTGCTTTTGGGGGCTGAAATGGGGCTTGGTTGGGCTGCAGGCTGTCCCTCCGTGAGTGTTTCAGCCACCGGTGATGCGTTGGCACATTGGCTTTCTTCCTGGGGCTCTACCTTAGCTCCAACCTGCTCTGCCTTCAGCTCTTGCAGTTCAGCAAGGTCTCCTGCCCGCTGTGGCCCCAAGGGGAGCTCGGCTGCATTGCAGGCGGTCCCCAGATGGCTGGTCTCCTTCTCCAGACACCCTTGAGTTTCTCTTCCTGCCTCTGCTGGAGATGATGTCCCTTGAGGACCATCTAGCACCATCA
Source organism: Grus americana (assembly GCF_028858705.1). NCBI lineage: Eukaryota > Metazoa > Chordata > Aves > Gruiformes > Gruidae > Grus > Grus americana. Next base: position 5,180,759 of record NC_072877.1, on the reverse strand, counting down.
TCTCCAACCCACTTGGCTTTGCCCCATGCTCCTCCTTAGCTGTTTCTTGGGACTTCATTCCTCCAAAAAACGACCTGCGCCGCATCAGCTTCAGAAACTCAGATGGCCTCTTTGCAGGGAGCCTCATGGAGCCCACGGGCTCGGGCGAGGACCTCCTCCTCATTTGCTTCAAGAAGTCAGATGCTCTCTTGGTCCTGGGCTCTGCCACCATGCAGACATCAGATAGGATGCCCAGCTCCTTGCCAACTCTCCCCACCGTGCCCAGAGGCTGATGCTCCAGGGGACCCCTTGGCATTGGGGGGCAGGAGGACTCTCCATGCTCCTGCCCAGGCTGTGGGGTGGACAACAGGGGAGAAGTGAGGCTCAACAAGCTTGTGGAAAGTGTTGGAGGGATCTTGCACCCCAGCCAGCTGCTACTCACGCACCAAGGGGACCAGACCTTCCTCATCATCATCTTCCTCCAGCACATCAGCCCGGGCTTCGGCCACCAGCTCCCGGAGCGGTCGCTTGTCGGAGATGCCCGCCACGAAGGGGTGCTGGGTGGGAGTGAGGGAGGTGAGCAGGGACAGCAGTGGGGATGGGTCCCACCATCCCAGGCAGGTGGCAATGAGTGCTACCCACCTGCAGGAGCTGGCTGGCTGACCACCGTGCCTCAGGGCTCTTCTCCAAGGACTTTCTTAGGAAGTCCTTGAAGTCTTCAGACCTGTGGGATGATTCCTGTGAGCACAGAGCCAGAAGTCCCCTGTCACCCCCACTGTGGTCCCCACAGAGCTTGGCACGATGCCAGGGACACTCAGGCTCTGCTAGCACCTTGGCAGTAGGTCCCCACCCTGGTGCTGCCCACTGGTGTCACCTTCTGTGGGCAAAGGTAGCGTGATGGGAAACCTGTGATGCCACCTCTGGAGCTGGGCTTGAAGGAATCACAACCAGCATCACTCATGGTCCAAGAGCCCACCTCAGCTGCCCGGACATGGCTTCAAGCAGGAGGTGCTTCATGGGACAACTTCCCCCACCATCACCGGTGTTGGGGTGACATCTCCACACAGGGACTCACCACCTCTTGGGGTGACGCAGGGTGGGCGGCTGGGACTTGGCGATCTTCAGCAGCACCCGGAGGGGGTTCAGCTCATGGTGGGGTGGCTCCATCTCAGCCATCTCGATCAGCGTGATGCCCAGGGACCAGATGTCAGCCTTGTAGCCATAGGGGCTCTCCTTGGACGTCTCACACTGCACCACCTCCGGGGCCATCCTGCATGTGGGAGGGAGGGAAAGAGGTCTGGCCTGCCCTGGGCTGGGGGCTAGTATCTCCCCTGAAACCAAACCCAGGTGCCATCTCCTCCAGAGACAACTCTACAGGCAGAAGAGGCGAGATTAGACCCCAGCTCCTCCAATGCTACCCCAAGAGGGCTTGCACCCACCAGCACCCCATGTGTCCTCTCCTTTCTCAGTCTCATGCTGCTGAGAAGCCCACCCTGGAGCTGGTGTTGGTTGGAAGAGGAAAGATCTGGTTTCCTGAGATGCTCCTGCTGTCGAGGAGCCAGTTGCAAGCATCCGCAGGAGGAGTGGGATACCTGGGCTCCCCCAGCCCACCTGCACCCCCAAATCCCACCATCCCCAGGGATTTCTGCCTCACACCTACCAGTACGGGGTGCCAATGAAGGACACCCGGCGCTGGACGGTGCTAGAATTTTTGGCCGAGACACCAAAGTCGGCTGCAGAGCAGAAAGTGGCAGTTAGAGAGGATCCCTGGGATGTCGCTACTGGCCCCCCGATTCCCCGGGGACTCACCCAGCTTGACGTCCCCATCAAGGGTGAGCAGGACGTTGCCAGCCTTCACGTCCCTGTGGATGATCTTGCAGCCATGCAGGTACTGCAGCGCCAGCAGCAGCTGCTTGCAAGCTGCTCGGATCTGCTCCTCCGTCAACCCTTTCTCCAGCTCTGCCATTAGTGCAAACCCCACTGCTAACGATGCCTCTTGCCCAGCACCCCACCACCACCTCCTGCAAAGCCGGGGGGTACCCAGAGGAAGAGGCACCCCAACCCATCCTCCTTCCTGGAGATGCTGCACAAGCCCAGGACTCCCTCCCATGCCGTGAAATTTGGCAATTCCACCCCAAACCCTCCCATGGCTGTGTGACAGCCGGAAAAAAAAATAATTAAATATTTACCCAAAATTGCTGCATCCACGGCCCCTCCGGGACAAAACTCCACCAGGATCTGCAGGGAGATGTTTCCCACTCTGCAAACGTGTCCCCTCCAGACTGAGTCCCCCAGCCCCAAGATGCTGGCGGGACCCTGGCTCCTGCCCGGGGTGGGGGGGACCAGCACCCTCTGCAGCTCACCCAGAGCCGCCCATTCCAGTAGAGCGCATCCAACAGCTTGGTGATGTTGGGGTGGTCACAGCAAGCCAAGATCTCGATCTCCACCACATAGTCCTCCAGCTCCTCCTCGCTTGGGGTGTCAATCACCTTGGCGGCCGCCAACATCCCCGTAACCTTGTTCTGCGCCTGGGTGTGTGTGTGTGGGGGAGAGGTTTTGGGGGATACAAAAGGAGCAACCCCACAGTTTTTGGTGAGGGGGAAGTTTGGACTTGTCGCATCCTTTGGTGCTGCCAAGCCAAATGCCAGAGACAGGCATGGGGACCCCACTGTCACCAGAGCCAGGAAGGAGAGTGGCGTACGACCACCTCGTGCATGGGGCTGATGGGCAGGTGGCCCTGGTGTGGCCATGCCACCCTGTGTGTGGGTCCAGAGCAACCCACTGTATTCCAAAACCTTCTGTGTGGGTCCAGATCATCCTGATGGATCCCAAACCCCGATGCCCTCAGTGCAGCCGTGCCACCCTGCACATGGGTCCTGGAGCATCCCACCATATCCCAAAACTTTCTGGCAAGCTCCATCCTCCCACAGATGCAATATAGCCCCATGGAGGCTCAGCAACCCCCCCCACCCCAAGGACCTTTTGGTGGTTATACAGCAAAACCCCACCCTGCAAGCAATGCTGAGGCATTTGGCTGCCCCAAAACAGCCAGAGAGGGAAGAGAGGCCGGGTTTGGCCAGGGCAAGCCCAGCCGCGACTGGGGCCATCACCGCCATGCACCACTGGCCCCGGAAGGCGGCTGCTGCTGCACGTCTGACAAGCAGCGAATTTGGGTTTCCTGTGGTGCTCAGGCTCTGAACGTGGTTTCAAAGAAAAACTTCCCCGTCTCAACCCCCTCGCTCCAAGGCGGCAAACACCCACTGGCAAACAGGCCAGCTCCATGAGCCGGTGGCTTTCCCTGTGCCAAAGGCTGAGCCAGCACCAGGCGAGGACCCTGCCATCCTCTGCTAGAAATTTGGGGCTGTTTAGAGGCTTTTTAGCTTCTTGCACCCCAGAAGCTGCACAATACAAGACAACACTAAAACCAAATAATTTGCAAAACCCTTGGGGCACCAGTGGCATTTTGGGGTGCTTTCCTACCTTAAAGACCTTGCCAAAGGCACCATCACCCAGCTCGCCCAGCACCAGCCAGGCCTCCTCAGGGTCAACATCCCGCCTGACGTGCTCAAACCGCCTCAGTGGTTTCTTCTTCTCCGAAAAGCCAAACAGCCGTCGGAAAAAAGCCATGGGGCCACCTCCATGCAGAGAAAAATGGGGTGGCTGGGCTCGAGCTCCTTCACCAAGCACCTTCGCAGCCCTTGCTCTTCCTCCTCTGTGGGCAGGAAGGGGCTGAGCACTGCCCCAGATCGCGCAGGATATGCCGTGAGATGGAGGTGCTGAAAAGGAGATGCTTCGCTCCCCGCCTGTCGCATCCCACCCTTGGGTATTGATCAGGATGGGAGAAAGGGTCTGTGCTCACACAAAGGTGCTGGGCGCACCCCTTACACCCTCGCCAAAGCCAAAGGTGCTGCCCACCCCTCTGTCAAAGCCATGTGCCTGGGTATACAGGGGGTCCCTGGGCCTCCCTCTGCAGACATACAGCCCTTTATGGTCACAGGTGCTTGTATAGGGGCACAACCCCATGATTTTTTTTTTTTTTTTTTTTTTGTTTTGTTTTATACAGCCCCAGCTAGGGTCAGCAGCAACCCTGCTGGGTGGGCTGAGCTTAAATAGGTCCCACAGGTGTTGGGATGCCCCAGGTGAGGTCATTAAGCCTTATTAGTGCCCCATTAATTAATTCTCCCTGGAAAGATGCTTGTGGTTAGGCTGGTGTGCAGCTGTGCTGTTGCTTTGGCAGAGGGTTGGGGTGTAAGATGTTTGTCCTGCCGCTGGTACGTTGTTTTGCAGCCTCCTCTCAATGGGGGGGCACCCAAAGCTCCCCCAGCACCCAGGGTGCTGCAGCAGCACCCAAAAGCATCTACCTCTGGCTGATCCCCAAAATCAAGGTGGTTTTTACTTCCTAAAAAATAAATGCCTGTGCTGGTGTGGGTGAAGCATCTCCCCAGTGTTGGGGGGGGGCTCAGCTCATATGGGCTCTCTGAGGACGCTGTTTTCCTGGTTATTACATGGGTTAATCATGGGGTAATTAAATCTGGGGAGCTATTTTACGGCTTTATATTCAGAGTTCATAGCGTCAGGTTTCAGAAGAGAGCTGTGCTTCTCTACCAGCACCCAGTGACATTAACCCCCGGGAGGGGGGTGCTGTCGATTCCCACAACCCCAAAGCCCCATGAGATACCGAACCCTCTTGTTGCTGTTTGCTTCCCAAAGGGATGCGGGTGCTGCCAGCGCTGCCGAATCTGGTGCCGTACCCAGCAGCTGGGCTTTCATTTTTGGGCTCTCCTTTTCCTTCTCCTTTTCCTTCTCCTTCCCTTTTCCTTGTTCTCCTTCCCCTTTCCCTCCTTCTTTCCCCTTTTGGGCAAAGGCTGGCACTGGGCTTTGCACACCGGCTGAGCCCTGACACCTTTCAATGCACCAATGGACGTTATCACACCAGCGATGTCTTTCAATCTCAGTAATTTCCCTTTTCCTCCAGCATCTCTTCCACAGGATTAAAAAATACCACCCCCTGCCCCGGGGAGAAGCTTTCCCTTGAGTTCCTATTGGAGCGGAGCCCCTTGGGTGTCAGATCCCACCCAGGGGTGCTCAGGTTGCCCTGGGAATTTGATATATTCCCAGCTGGGCAAGCAGAGTCGATGGCAAGTCCCGGCAGGCTGGACCACGCACACAGCTGCCAGGAAGGGGAAACTGAGGCAGGGGACCCCCAGCATCTCCCCCAGCTTCAGAACCCCCCAGTTCTGCTTGAATGGAAACTGGAGCCAGGAATAGAAACCCAAGTACGGTTTTCTGTTTTTTGTTTATTTGCCCTTTTTCATTAAATCACGTTATTATTAAGGAGAAGGTGGGCGCATTCCTGGAACAAAATGGTTAATGTCACCCTCTGATTCCTTCACCCCCTTTTCTAGCCCCCGGGGGGGGACACAGGAGCCCGATGCCCCCACCAACCTTCCCCTGCTTCTGCTTTCTCTGGCTGTTGGCCCAAAATGAGTCACTGGGGGATTTCTTTCTTTTTTTTGGGGCTCTTTCACAAGCTGGCCAGCAGCAGGGGGGGATTCTTGGGGGAGCGGGGGCAGATGCTATGGGCTTAAGCACCCATGGGTGGTCTCCAGCAGCCCGTGGGCTGGCCCCAACCATTCCCCACTTACGGTTTTGGTCCCACGGGATTGTGATGCCCAAGCTGGGGACAAGGGATGGTGTTCTTGGAAAGTGGTACCCAGTGCCTGAGCGATGCCGAGGGCTTGGTTCCTGTTTGCAGGGTGACGCCCGGTACCGGGCACACTGGTGGCTCCGTCCCCGCTTGCAGGGTGATGCCTGGCCGCAGGGGGACACCGGTGACTCTGTCCCTGCTTGGTCCCTCATGGCGGCGGGGTGGGGGTGGGGGGGACACGGACGGATGACCAGGACCAGAACCCCATGAGTGTCCCAGCCAGCAGGACCCATCCATGTCCCCAAGCCTCCAGGGGCCAGGTGGCACGGCGGCAGCATTGCCAGCCCCGGGAGGGCTCGGGCTGGAAAGTCCGTCGCAGTCATTCAGCGCGGTGCCGGACTGCCCCTGGGTGAGAGCCCCAAAAAGCCCGGCCGTTCCGGTAACGAAAGAGTCAATCGCACACGCAAACACACACTCACACACGCACACGCCACTTCCCTGAGTGGGGGATGACTCATCCCCCCAGCCCGTCATCCCCGGTACCGTAACACCAGCAAACCACAGAGCTCTTCCTCCAGCCGCGCTGATGAGCTGCCTGGCCTTCGCCTCCTGAGCCGGTGAGTACCGGGGGTCCCAGGGAGGGGGGGGGGGTGGTCGTGGTCCTATCCCCATCCACAATCCACGTGTCACCCCGCCTCGCCACCCCACCTCACCCCATCCTGCCACTGCTGAGCTGAGACCGGCTGAACTCGGCACACGCAAGGCCTGGAAACCATCCGGCGGGTGGGAATCCCAAAACCACGGAAAAAGGGGGACCCACCCCAACTCCGTGGGGACACTCTCACCTGTGCCCATCCCCACCTACCCCAAACCCCGTCTCCCACCCCCCCTCCCCAGCAGCCGGTGGGTCCCTTTGCCTGGTGTTGGGTGATGTAAGGGGGTTATTTTCACTCCCGGCGGCGGCGCGGGCCAGGGAAGGGATGACTTCAACCCATTACTCACCCGCCGTAATGGCTTGGCACCGCTCCCGCGCTATTCCTAGCCGTGACGCTCGGCCCTTCGCTCCAACCTCTGCCACGCTCGGGGCTGACCGGCGACACCGGAACTCCACTAACAGGGAATTTGGGCCTAAACTGTCAAAAAATTGGGGTAACGAGGATGAGCCCTGAGGGGGCACTGAGGGGTTGGCAGGTGGTGGAGCGGCGGGTGGGATGAGTTTGGCCAGTCTCAGCCTGCTCCGGCCCGACTTTCGCGGAGCAATGTTGTGGTTTCTCGACAGCGCCAGGAAAGTGCCGCCCCCGCCGCGAAAGCACCATTAATTATTAGCGCTTTAAACACATAATTACAGCTCAGCCGCCACCTTCGGCTGCCCAAATTACTGGCACAAAGCTCACCCGCCGCCTGCTTTGGTGCGATACAGCTTGTTCACGCCAGCTTGAGTTGTTTGGCCCCAAATCAGCCGCTTTTTACCCCAAAAGCCCCTGTCACTGTCGTCGTGGTGTGTGTCGTGTCCCCCCCCGCCCCGGTTTCCTGCGTTTTCGTAGCAATACCAGAAAGGGAGGAAATCACGTCAGCGGCTTCGCCGCGCTCACAGTGCCAGGAACCAAATCTGAGCCGGTGGAATCACGGCCAGGGTCTGCACGCGCACGGACACATGTGTACTTTGCATGTATCTGCTGCACATGCGTGTGCCCGCACACACAGGCACAGGCACATGCGTGTGCCCAGCAGCACCTGCACATGCGCACCCCTACGTAGGGGTGTGTACCCACACGCATGTGCTCACCTGTAGTCATGTGTATGCGTGCACACGCGTGTGCCCACCTGCACATGAGGGTGCCCACATGTACGTACTCACCCGCATGAACACGCATGTCTGTACTCGTGTGCTCACCTGTACTCAGATGCACATGCATGTTGGCACTTGTATGCCCCCCCCAAACACGCCCGAGCATGCGTGCCCACCTTGGCACATGTGTGTGCCCTGCACACCCTTCCCCACATACACCCCCCTTCCCTGAAATACATGAACCCACAAACACATGCGTGGAGCTACATGCCCATGTCTGAACATCCACGTACACATACACGCGTGCACACACACGCAACCCCGTGAACACGCCTGTGTACGTCTGCACACCGTTGCACGCGCACGATGTGCACGCACGCCCCAAGCACCTGATCCCAGGCATGCACACACATGAGTGTCCGGCCTCCACCCGCTCCCCCGCGCCCTTGCACACGCGTGTGCACACTCGTGCACGACTACACGCAGCGCGCCCGCTGCAGGACTACAACTCCCAGCATGCCCGACGCCGGGGGGCGGACGAGCAGCGCGGCTACCCAATAGGAGGAGGGGGCGTGGGCGAACCAGCCAATAGGAGGAGGGGGCGTGGCGGCACCGCCCCGCCGGCAGTCACATGGCGCGGCGGCGGCGGGTGAGCGGGACTGGGATCGGCGCGTGTGTGTGTGGCGGGGGGGGGGGGGGGGCGTTGTGTCTCGCGTGGTAGTGGGGGTCCCCCTCACGCCGTGCCTCAGTTTCCCCAGCCTGGCACCCTTTGCCCCCCCCCCCCATTTTCAAGGTTTTTCCCCAAAAAATTGGGCGGGGGAGGGAGGGGGGATTTGGGGTGTCAAGAGGGGCCCCAGCCCTAAATTTGAAAGGGGGGGGGGAGCACCCAGGGAGTAGCTTCAGACCACGGCATCGCCCGCCAGGCACCGAAATCGGCCATCCGCCGTGGCCCAAATCATCCCAATTTACCTTTAATTTTTTTTAGGGGGGAAGCAACAATTTGGGGTGCCTCACCCCCCCCCCTTTTTGTTTGTTTCCTGCTGCAGGACGCCTCCTAAAATCAAAGACGACGACTCTCCCCTCATGGAGACCCAAGACCCCACCACTGCCGAAACGGCCGTGAGTGCCACACCCCGTTTTTTTTGTTTCGGGGGGGGGGGGATGGAATCTGAGATGTCTGAGGATGCTGAACCCCACATATTTTGGGGGGGATGAAGCCCTCAGAGTGCAAGCATTGCTTTTGCTGCTTGTGCAAGTGAGGATGAGGAAGAGGAGGGTGAATTTCCCAGCTCGGGGGGGGGGGGGGGGGGAGTACCCAAAACCACGCATTTTTGGGGAGAAAAATGAGCCCCCCCCCGGCTTTTAATTTTTCTAATTATTTTTTATCCCAACAGAGAGGGGGGGTTGAGGTTTTGTCATGCCAGATCCCTCCCCCACACCACAGCTTTTTATTTAAAAAAAAAAAAAAGCCTCAAAATAATTCAGCCATTAAAATATCACATCTCTCACAAGCAGTTAAAAGAATAGAAAGAAGAAGAATAAAAAAAAATAAAAATAAAGTGCTTGGGAGCTGAGCAGCTGCTTTGCCCAAAAATAGCAACAAGTTTTATAACTCCGGAAAATGTAGAACAAACAAATGAGAAACATTTTTAGCTGAGAAAGGCAGCGGGGGGGGGGGTGGGGGATGAATTTCTGCCCGTCTGTTTTCCTGGAAGCCGTTCCTCGTGTTCTCGCATGGTTCCAGCGCTTTGACCAACTTGGCCGGTGGCCCAGGCTGTCAGCTAACAAACCGAGAGCTCGTTAAACGCCTTCGGGTTGGAATCATCCTCATCGCTGGGTTGGTGGGGGGGGTGGGTGCTTCTGTTCTGCCTCAGTTTCCCCTTAGGCTCCTTCTCACCCCTGTGTCCTGCAGGAGACTCTGGTCCCGGAGGACGGCTCCGAGCTGGAGAAGCCAGTGGAAGAAGCAACAACCAGTGGTGAGAAAGAGGAGGAGGAAGCTTTCCTTGTCAGCCTCTACAAGTTCATGAAGGACCGACACACGCCCATCGAGAGGATCCCCCACCTTGGCTTCAAGCAGAGTACGTCCCCCACTGTGGGTGGGGGGGGCAGAATTTGCCAGCAGCTGCGGTGCATGCCATGTCCCCCTGACCCTCAGTGTCTCTTTATTTCCAGTTAATCTCTGGAAGATCTACAAAGCTGTGGAGAAGTTGGGAGCCTATGAGCTGGTAAGCGATGTCCCCCGAGTGCCAGGACGTCCCCCAGCTGCCAGGGTGGGGGGCTAACCCATCCCTCCTGCCACAGGTGACGGGGCGACGGCTCTGGAAGAACGTCTACGATGAGCTGGGGGGCAGCCCCGGCAGCACCAGCGCTGCCACCTGCACCCGGCGGCACTATGAGAGGTAGGGGATGAGCCAGGGGGGTGCCGCTCTGTGCCTCAGTTTCCTCTCCCAGCACCAGTTCTCACTGCCACCCCCCCACCCCCCGCAGGCTGGTCCTCCCGTACGTGCGGCATCTCAAGGGGGAGGATGACAAGCCTCTGCCCCCCAGCAAGCCCCGCAAGCAGTACAAGGTCTCCAAGGGCACCGAGACGGGCGAGAAGAGCAAGAGGGCCAGGAAGGAGAAGGGCCGGGACCAGGTGCGCGGCCCCCCCGGAGCCTGGCTAGCACAGCTCCGGTTTGGGAGCAGCCCCAGAACCCCAGTGCCAGCCCCCCATGTCTGTCCCTCCCTGGGGGGAACCCATGGAGGTGGCTGGAGAAAAGGCAGGAGGGATGTGGTGGGGGGAAGAGGAGAGCAAAGGGCAGCCAAAGATGGGGAGGGGGCCAGGGAGAGTGGGGACCCCAGCACAGAGATGCAGGGAGCCCAGCACCCACACCCCCCAATCCCCTTTTGTTGCAGATGCCTCCGGACAAGGTGAAGCTGGAGGTGGCAGCTGGCACGGAGGACACCAGGGATGCCCCGGAGGGGGGCCGGGTGGCTGAGGGATGCTCCAGCCCAGCGGTCCCAAGCCCGAGCCCCTCGGGGGGCTGTCCCAGCCTCTGCAGGCCCCACACCGAAACCTATAAGCGCCTTTTCTCCAGCTTCTACTCCAAAGGCAACCACCCCATCATGTCTCCGCTGGCCAAAAAGAAGCTGCTGGCCCAGGTGAGCAAGGCAGAGTCCTTGAACTGCCACAAACGCCACGGCCCCGAGGGCTGGCAGTCAGCAAGCAACACTGGCCCAGGCCATGAGCCCCCCCGGCCAGCCGCTGGCCACAAGGAAAGGAGCCCAGAGCTGTCGGGAGCTCGGGATACAGCTCTGAGCGTCGGGAGTGAGGTGGAACCCATCCCCAGTGCATCCCCCAGCAGGAGAGACAGCCAGCCCTGCCCACAGGCCAAGGAGGGGGGTCCAGCACCCACTGTCTTCACCGGCTGCTTCCACGCCTACCGCAGCGAGGTGCTGAAGCCCGTCAGCTGCCGTCCCCTCTGGGGGTGTTTCTCCAACTTGAAGGATTTTTTTGAGCCGCCTTCTACCTTCCCGTCACGATCTGAGGAACCGGAACAGCCCCAAGACCTGCGGAGCAAAGCGAGGCAGTCATGGAGTGGGGAGAGCCGACGAGGGGCTGCCTGTGCTGCTGTCAAAGCCTGCTGGGTGCCCCCCAGGGCTGGCTTCGCCTCCGCTGAGCCAAGGGGCAAGCGTGGCCAGGAGGAGGCAGCGGCGGCTTTCGGCCCCTCTGCAAAGTTACGCGCCATCTCCCCCTTCATCAAGGAGGCTGACAGCAGGGACACAGGTGCTGGCTCACCCAGGGGCCAGCAAGGGCTGGCCAAACCCAAGGCGATGGTGGCCAGCCCTGGCTATGCTACAACACTGCCACAAGCCCCGGACATTTACAAGGGAGCAATGCTGCATTTGCCAGCAAGTTTCGGGAACCCGCTGGAACACCTCAAAGCCCAGGGGGTGCCAGTGGTGCCGTCCCTCTCCGTCAACCCCTTCATTGTCCCCGCTTTCCCCAGCCCTTTGGTAGCTGCCTCCACGCAGCCCTCCGACCTGTGCCGGCCGCTGGCGACTGGCCCTGGGCACTACCCGGCATCCTATGAGAGCTCGCTGCGGCACCGGGTCTACCCGGCAGCGACGTGGCACAGCCAACCCACCTATGCCTCCCCACACGTGCCGGCCTTTCACCGCCATGCCAAGCTGTAGCGTTCCCATCCCACTCTGGATCAGCCTTGTTCCCTGTGGAGAAGGGAGCAGGACAGGATGCTGCAGCAGCTGAGCCAGGAAGCGAGGCACATGCTGGAGCCAATCACTGCTTCAGAGCCTGCAGCAAAGGGGACTAAAAAGGCAATCCAGACCATGTCATTTTTACTCTTGATCTTAGAGCTGTTTGTATCCAACTGACATCGTTATGCCGGTGACTTAACTACCAATATCCCAAGGTTATATATATAATATATTATACATACACACATTAAAAAGAGGGAGCAAAATGAGTTGTGGAGGTTTCTATTTTGCTAGAGATGCTGTGTCCCAGCATGGTTTCACATGATGCAGCAAGGAGGCCGAGCCAGGTGATGGTTATTTCTATCCCACCACACCCAGGATGCTCTCCCCTACACTAACTGTAAATGCCTCCACTCCCCCCCTCCGCCCCCACCCCACCCCTGCAACTTCCTACCTTGTCCCCTCCTCCCTGACTCTCCCTGGCCCCAGTCCCTCAACTTAGCTTTCAGAGGGCCAGGGATCTGAAACCATCCTCAACAAATACGCACCTACCACACCAGCTAACTGGGATGGTCCTGCAGTCGCCTAGTTCTGCTTCATCATCTGTGTAAAATAACCCCATAAACAAGTAGTGCCAGCAGTAAGCCATCACACCAGTCAATGCCAACCTCTCCCACTCCTCAGAAGGGCCATGGCATTCTGCTTGCCTGTGACTTCTGGAGATGGACACTAGCTATCATTGCTTGTGGTTCCTAAGATGCCAAGAGACACAGGATTACTGTTACTCTGAGAAGTCACCACTCCCATTCTCCTCCTTGCTACCACTGCAGCTCGCCTCAAATCCTCATCCAATTCCAAAAGTGGCCGGCATGGCACCTGCAAAACCAAAGAGAAACGCTTAATCAAGCTGCCATGATTTCCTGCTCTGGGATGCCAGCCCCAGCTCACATTCTTGGACTGCTTACTGGGATATGGCTTTGTCCCTCCGAGGCTGCTTACAGCACCTGAAAACCACCAAAGCAAAAGCCACACACTGAAATGCTGCCCAAAACTGCAGCCTGCCTGCACTGATTCCCATCTTCTGTTGCTTTACCTCAGCTGCTCCTCACCACCTCTGCCATTTACAGGTTGCCGCATTGGGGCTTGGGTGACAAGTGACACAAACTACCTCCTTACCTACAAAGCCCCTTTAGGGAATTACAGAGGTGGTCAGCCAATAGAAAAAGTGCAACGATTGCGACATGGTTACTCAAAGATCAGAAACGGGCACCTTACGACTACAGAAACTGGTGCTAAAAACACAATAGATAAGCAAGAACAAGAAAACATAACTGCCACGACCAGCCCTAGAGCAAACCTCATCGCACACTTAAGGAAAAAGGCAAAACTGGAAAATAAAAAAGCTTGTGTGTTGGGATCACAATAAGAGACAGATCCCTAGCTGGAGATTTTTTTTTTTTTTTTTTTTTTTTTTTATGAGCACAGATATACACATCCTCCTCTCCAAGAAATTCCAGCGAATACAGTCACTCGACCCTGTGCCGGAGACAATCACCTAGTCCATGTCTCTAAGTAACTGTGAAATCCAGATGGCCAGTGAAGGGATGGATGCAAAAATTAAGTCAGGAAATGAAGAAAGTAAAAGGCGCAGAGAGTTCAGGAGGGTATATTTTGATGTACTCCTTGCTTTACGAGATGAGACTCTTCTGACATTCAGCCCCATGTATTCTGATGCAGAGGAACGGATGGTTTATGCTGCATCTCTCAGGACCGTTGTACCTTCTGTCAGCTGCAGGGAGACTAAAACAGAACAGACCTCATCGGCATCCAAATCCAACTGCAAAGCTGACCTGAGAAAGGCTGATGAACCTTTCCCAACCATCCCCCAGGCCCAAAACTTTAGAAACCCCTTCTCCTCTCCTGAACTCCCAGGGCAGCAACCCCACTCCTCCTGATGGCTCCTTTCCTGTATTTGTACCCTTCAAACCCCTGTGTCAGCTGCTCTTCTGAGCTGTGCTCTGCATTCTGCAGGCAGCTTCTCTCTTCCAGTTTCCTACAAAGCCTGGGCTCTGCTACAGGCCCACAAAATAAGTGAAGTCCTAATGCTTATCATCTATGAGGGGCCTGCTGCAAGCTGTGGAGGTTCTAGGAACAACATGGTACTCCATGAGCAACCAGGAAAGGCAATGAGCTGTCCTGTACCCTGAAAGATGCTATACCTTATGTCCTTGCTGCTTTCCTAAGAAATACTAAAACTCCATCAACAGATGCATACAAGATGTTCACCCTAAACCCTGCTAGATGATCTCACTATCAGTCCTATCAAAAGAGATGACATCAGAAACTTACACCATAAACAGCAAAACTGGTGAAAAAACCCCGAGGTTCCATCTCCAATAAAGTCAGGAATTGAAGTAAAATATAATGAACCTAGAATAAAAAAAAAATTACATACTACTGAATCATCTTGTAAGCTCCTGAACACTCAATACAAAGTTATTAACTTGGAAAAACCCCTAAAGCTGCATACAAGTGTGTTTTCTTTGTTATATCCTCCTTAACCTCAACTATTCCTGAAGCTCTTACCTCAGACACCTCTGCTTCCCTAAACATCAAAACCAACAGCTGAACCAACTCAAAAGCTGCCATTGACTGAAGGCACAGCAGAGCACCCACACCAGCCAAGCCCAGGAGCAGTATCAGCTCGCTAGCACAGACCTGTGGCTCACAGGCCCCAGGCCCTGCCCACTGCCCTTCCCACCATCCCCTGGGAAAGGGGCGGGGCCAACCACCACGAGGCTTGAAGGTGGCCGGAGGAGGCAGCACAGGTTTTCTGGTCTGCCTGGAGTTTGTGCTGTGCAAAGTGCTGAATGGAGAAAGCAATCCTTACTAAAAATGATGATATGTGCTCTTTTACCTCAGCTACATCTATTGCATCAGCAACAGGTGGGTAATTAAACTTAATTTTTCTGGGGTGTAGAGAGAAAAAGATAAATGTCATCCTAAATTATGTAGGAAAGCAGTTTGTTAAATGCAATAGCAATATTGAAAATTATGTGCTTTAATTTACTGTAAAAAACCAAAATTGCTATAGAGTTGCGCATCATTTCTAGGGAGATGATGTGTGCAGTCTGACTTCTACCGGATCTATGTTCTAGATAAGACTGAATGACAAAGCAAAAATAGATCCTGTAAGAATCCCTTCTCAAAAATATTTCTGATTGTAAAGTAAATTATTTACTGTAAATTGTTGATGACTCAAGTAACCTTGATGGTCTCTCTGACTGACTCCCTTAACAGAACTCGATGAGTCCCAAAGGACAGAAAACACCAAAAAACCATGGTAATACAAGAAACGTGTCAGAAAATCTATGAAGAAACCTAATGAACACCTCAGTAGCTAGAACAAAAATAAATTGTAAAACACATCAAAAAACACTATGGGAGATGTGCCGATAAAAATGGATGAAAGCAGTTGCCTTCTCTGAAAAACTCAAGAGGCAATCTGAACCAAAGATAGATATCTTTGGGGTATCAGGAAACAAGTAGAAACATACTATAAGGCACAAAACAAAAAGACTGCTGTGGAGCACAAAGATGGCTTCAGAAAAGGTTCTGATGGAATGAGAAGCATTGTCACAGGGATTAGAGAGGTCCCAAAGGACCGGTGAGACTGAAGAAGTCTCAGGGCCGTGATGAGCTTAAAAGGGAGTTGAACAAAGTGGAGATGTCCTCGGGGGACCGAATGGAAATGCATGGAACAGATGAGAGGATTGGGGTAACAGTTGCAGACTCAGGAGGGGTTCTGAGGGGAAAAGAGGGGTGCAAATTGCCCTCCCAAGCTAAAACAGGGCTCCGGGGTGTAGGGGATGTCTTGCAAGAGCTCCGCAAAGGGAGTGAAAGAGTCCTGAAGGGGCCTGACAGATCAAAAAAGCCTCAGAACTCTGAAGGGGACTTTGACAAAGTACAGATGTTGTCAGGGAGCCGGGAGCTGAATGAAGACATCTTGCAAAGAGTAATGCAAGAGTGCTCGGAAGGGCACAAAAAACCCAGAAGTTGACTGTCCATCTCACCATCGACCAGCATCCAGCCTCCAAACTGAAAATGTCCAGCCCCTGCTCCCAGGCGAAAGGTGCCAGACCTGAAAGTGGTGCCTGGACTGAAACCTTCCTCAGCGGCCCTGTCCTGGTTTCAGCTGAGAGGGTTAATTTTCCTCACAGTAGCTAGTATAGAGCAATGTTTTGGATTTGTGCTGGAAACAGTGTTTAATAATATAGAGATGTTTTCGTTATATAGACATGTTGTTGAGCAGTGCTTACACAGAGCCAAGGCCTTTTCTGCTTCTCACACTGCCCTGCCAGCGGGATGACTGGGGGTGCACAAATTGGGAGGAGACACAGACAGGACAGCTTGACCCAAACTAACCAAAGGGATATTCCATACCATATGACGTCATGGTCAGTGTTTAAGGAGCTTGGGGAAGAGGAAGATGGGGGGCAGCGGCGTTCAGAGTGATGGTGTTTGTTTTCCCAAGTAACCACTATGTGTGATGGAGCCCTGCGTTCCTGGAGATGGCTGAACACCTGCCTGCCATGCGAAGTGGTGAATGAATTCCTTGTTTTGCTTTGCTTGTGTGCACAGCTTTTGCTTTACCTATTAAATTGTCTTTACCTCAGCCCATGAGTTTTCTCACTTTGACTCTTCCAATTCTATCCCCCGGCCTGATGCGGGGGGGGTGTGAGTGAGCGGCTGCGTGCTGCTCAGCTGCCAGCTGGAATAAGACCATGACAGGCCTTCGCACAGCCCCACTGACACTGGGGCTGCGGACTCGCCTAGCTGTGGAAGGGGTCCAACATTGCCTTACAATCCCTCTTGTCTTCAACCAATGTCCAGCCTCCAAACTGTAAACGTCCAGCCGCTGATCCCAGGGGAAAAGTGCCAGCCCCAAAAGAAGTGCCTGGCCTGAAACCTCCCTCAGCAGTTCAGTGTGGGGTTTGGGTTAAGCTACGGGTTAGAGCCAGGGTCGTTAGGGTCAGAGGTTTGGGTTAAGCTAAGGGTTAGAGCCAGGGTCGTTAGGGTCAGGGGTTTGGGTTAGGGGTTTGGGTTACTGTTCAGTGTAGGGTTAGGATTAGGGTCATGGTTAGGGTCATTATGGTTAGGGTTAGGGTTAGTGTTAGGGTTAGGGGTTAGAAGTTAGGGTTTGGTTAGGATTAGGGTTAGAGGTTTGGGTTAGGGTTAGGGACACGGGTTTGAGTTATGGTAAGGATTATGGTTAGGGTCAGTGTTTAGGATTACAGTTAGGGTTAGGGTTGGGGTCAGGATCTAGTTAGGGTTAGGGGTTAGGGTTTGGATTAGGGTTGGGTAACTTTTAGGGTTTGGTTTATGTTAGCTTGAGGGTTAGGGTAAGAGGGTTGGGGTGATAGGGGCGATAGGGGTTAGGGGTTAAGTCTAGGGTTAGGGGTTAGTGTTAGGTTAGGTTTAGGGTTATGGTTAGGGGTTAGGGTTAGGGGTTAAGTTTAGGGGTATGGGTTAGGATTAAATTGGGATTAGGGGTTTGGGTTAGGGTTATGGTTAGGATTAGGGTTAGGTTAGTGGTTAGGGATAGGGGTTAGGGTTATGGTAAGGGTTAGGGTCAGTGTTTAGGCTTACAGTTAGGGTTAGGGTCAGGGTTTACTTAGTGTTAGGGCTAGGGGTTGGGGTTTAGATTTGGGATTTGGGTTAGGGTCAGGGTTAGGTTAGGTTTAGGGTTAAGGATAAGGGTTTGGGTTATGATAAGGGTTATGGTTAGGGTCAGTGTTTAGGATTAGTTAGGGTCAGGGTCTAAGGGTTAGGGGTTATGGGTAGGGTTGGGGTTAGGGTAGGGTTTAGGGTTAGGTTTGTGTTAGGTTTATGGAAAGAGTAAGGGGTAGGGTTAGGTTTAGTGATAGGGATTAGGGGTTAGGTTTAAGATTAGGGTTAGTGTTAACAGGTAGGGATTATTGTAAGGGTTAGGAATAGGGTTAGGGATAGGGGTTGGTGTTCGGATGAGGGATAGGGGATAAGGTTAGGATTTAAGGTCAGGGTTAGGGTTCGGTGTAGGGTTAGGGTTAAGGTCATTTGGGTCGTTAGGGCTGCGTTTAGAGTTGGGGTTAGGTTTAGGGGTTACGGGTTAGGGTTATGGTTAGGGTTAGAGTTAGGTTGGAGTTAGGTTTAGGGGTTAGTGTTAGGACTTGGATTTATGGTTCGGTGTAGGTTTAGGGTTAATGTTATGGTTAGGGTTAGGTTTAGGATTAGCATTAGGGATTTGGGTTAGGGTCAGAGTTAGGTTAGGGTTAGGACTAGGGGCTAGGGTTAAGATTAGGGGACAGGGTTAGGGGTTAGTGTTAGTGTTAGCGGTTAGGGTAAGGGTTGGGTTGAGGGGTTATGGATAGAATTTAGGTTTAGGGCTAGGATTAGGGGATAGGGTTAGGGTTAGGGTTAGCAGTAATGTTATGGGTTAGGGTTAGCAGTAATGTTATGGGTTAGGGTTAAGGTTAGGGTAAGGGGTTAGGGATTAGTGTTAGGGGTTGGGGTTAGGGATTAGGGTTAATGTTTGGGGTTATGTTTAGAATTAGTGTTATGTTAGGTTTAGGGGTAGCAGTTAGGCTTAGGGTTAGGGGTGGGGGAAGGGGTAGGGTTAGGGTTTGGGTTAGGTTAGGCGATAGGGTTAGGGGTTAGGATTCAGATTATGGTTAGGGTTCAGATTAGGGGTAGGGTTAGGTTAGTCTTAGGGGTTAGGGTTAGTGGTTAGGGTTAGAGGTAAGGGTTAGGGGTTAGAGTTAGGGTTAGGTTAAGATTATGGTTACTGTTAGGGTTAGGGGTGAGGGTTAGGGGTGAAAGTTAGGGTTAGGGGTTAGGCTTTAGGTCTTAGGTTTAGGGGTTATTGTTAGGGGTTAGATTTAGGGTTAGGGGTTATGGTTAGGGGTTAGGTTTTAGGGCCTGGGTTAGGAGTTAGGGGTTAGGATTAGGGCTAGGGTTAGTGTTACGGGTTATGGTTAGGGTTAGGTTTAGGATTTAGGGTTAGTGTGAGGGGTTAGGTTTACGGGTTAGGGTTTGGGTTAAGGGTTAGGTTTAAGGGTTAGGGGTTAGGGTTAGGTTAGGAATAGGGTTGGGGTTAGCTTTAGGGTTAGGGATTAGGGTAGGCTTAGGTTTAGTGGTTATGGTTAGGGGTTAGGGTTAGGGTCAGGTTTAGAGGTTAGATTTAGGGTTATTGTTAGGGTTAAGGTTAGGTTGGGGTTTGGGTTTAGGGTTAAGGTTAGGGGTTAGAAGTAGGGTTAGGTTAGAGTTAGGGTTAGGGGTAGGCTAAGGCTTAGGGGTAATGGTGAGGGGTTAGGGTTTAGGCTTAGGGTTAGGGGTTACAGTTAGGATTAGGGGATGGGGTTAGGGGTTAGGGTAAGGGTTGGCGTTAGATTTAGGGTTAGGTTAGATTTAGTGTTAGGGTTATGTTTAAAGGTTAGTGTAAGGGTTAGGTGTTAGGGTTTGGGTCAGGGGTTTAGAGTTAGGGTTGGGAGTTAGGGTTAGGCTTAGGGGTTATGGTTAGGGTTTAGGGTCAGGGTTAGGGCTAGGGGTTAAAGTTAGGGTTAGGGATTAGGTTTAGGGTTTAGGGGTTTGGGTTAGGGTAAGTTTTAGGGGTTAGGGTTATGAGTTAGGGTTGGGTGTTAGCATGGGGTGAGGGCTAGAATTTAGGGTTATGGTTAGGGGTTAGGGTTAGGATTAGCGGTATAGGGTTGGGATTAGGGTTAGGTTTAAGTTAGGGCAAGGTTGGGGTTAATTTAGGGTATGGCTTTAGGGTTAGGGATTAGGGGTTTGGGTTAGGTTAGAGTTAGGTTTAGGGGTTAGGTTTTGGCTTAGGGCTAGGGTTAGGGTTAGGTTTAGGGGGTTGAGTTAGGGTTAGGATTAGAGGTTAGGGTTAGGTTTAGAGTCAGGCTTAGGGTTAGGGGTTGTGGTTAGGGTCAGGTTTAGGGGTTACGTGTAGGGTTATTGTTAGGGTCAGCAGTTAGGGTTAGGTTTAGGGTTAGGGGTTAGGGTTAGGTTTAGGGTTAGGGTTAGTGTTATGGTTAGTGTTTAGTGATATGGTGTGTGATAGGGGTTGTGGTTAGGGTTAGGACTGGCGTTAGGGTTAGGGGTTAAGGTTAGCGTCATCACAATTAGGGTTAGCTTTACAGTTAGGGCAATGGGTTAGGTTTTGGGTGAGGATTAGGGTTCAGGTTATGTTTAGGATTAGGTTTTGGGTTAGGGTTTAGCTTAGGGTTCGGGTTATGTTTAGGATTAGGTTTTGGGTTAGGGTTAGGGTTTAGCTTAGGGTTTAGTGTTACGGTGAAGGGTTAGGGTTTAGGATTAGGGGTTAGGGTTGGGGTGGGTTTAGGGTTTTTAGTTGGGGTTAGGGTTTAGGATTAGGTTTGGGGACAGGGTGATGGTTAAGGTTAGTGTTAGGGTAGGGTTAGGGTTTGCATTAATGTTAGGGGTTAGTTTTAGGGGTTAGTGTTAGGGTTAGGGGTTAGGATAAGGGTTGGGTTCAGGCACAGGGTTATCGGTTTAGGGTTAGGGCTAAAGTTAGGATTAGGGTAGGGTTAGGGTTAAGTTTTGCATTAATATTATGGGTTTGGTTTAGGGTTAAAGTTAGGGTTAGGGGTTATGGTTAGGGATTAGCTTTTGGAGTTGGAATTAGAGTTAGGGTTAGGTTTTAGGGTAGGGTTATGGTTGGGTTAGGGGTAAGGATTAGGTATTAAGGTTATGGTTAGGGTTAGGCTTAGTGTTATGTTAGGGTTAGGCTTAGGGTTAGGGGTAGGGTTAGGGTTAGGGTTATGTGTATGGTTAGGGTTTAGGGTTAGTGTTAGGTTATTGTTAAGGGTTAGGGTTATGATTAGGGTTAGGGTTAGGGGTTAGCGTTAGGGTAAGTGTTAGCGTTAGCGGTTAGGGTTAGGGTCAGTGGTTAGGGTTAGTGTTAGGAAGGTTAGTTAGGTTTTGGGTTAGGGGTTAGGATTAGGTTTAGAGATTAGGGGTTAAGCTTAGGGGTTAGTGTTAGGGTCAGGGGTAGGGTTAGGGTTTGGGTTTACAGTTAGTGATGAGGTTTAGCGGTTAGGGTTTAGCTTTAGGTTTAGGGTTAGGGATTAGGGTTAGTGTTAGGGTATGGTTTAGGGGTTAGGATTAGCGGTAGGTTTAGTGTCACGTGTTAGTGTTAGGTTTCCATTTAGGGGTTAAGGTTAGGGTCATTTAGGATTAGGGTTACAGCTATGGTTAGGCTTAAGGATTAGGGTTAGTGTTACAGGTTTGGGTTAGGGTTAGAAGTTAGAGTTAGGGTTAAGAGGTTAGGGTCAGGGTTAGGATTAGGCTTAGGGTTAGGGTTAATGTTAGAAGTTAGTGTTAGGGGTTTGGGTTGGGGTTATGGTTAGAGGTTAAGGTTAGGGGTAGGGTTTAGTGTTAGATTTAGGGTTGGGAGTTACATTTAGGGTTAGGGGTTAGGTGTAAAGGTTATGGACAGGGTAAGGATTAGGGGTGAGGGTTTGGGTTATGGTTAGGGAATAGGGTTAGGGTTAGGGGTTAGGGTTAAGGTTATGGTTTAGGGATTAGGGTTGGGTTAGAGTTAGGTTTAGGTTTTGGTTTAGGGTTATGGGTTAGGGTTTAGGATTAGGCGTTATGTGTTAGGGTTAGGGTTTAGGATTAGGTTTAGGGTTTAGCTTTAGGTTTAGGGTTTGGGGTTAGGGTTAGGCATTAGGGTTAGGGTTAGCGTTAGGGTTTAAGGTAAGGTTTAGTGTTAGGGTTAGGGTTAGGAGTTAGGGTTGGGGTTAGGGTTAGGGTTAGGGGTTCTGGTTAGGGGCTAGTGTTAGGGTCAGTTTTAGGGTTTAGGCTTAGGGTTAGGGTTAGGTTAAAGTTAGGGTTAGGGGCTAGGTTTATGCTTTGGGGTTAGGGTTATGGTTTAGGGTTAGGTTAGCAGTTAGGGTTAGGGGTTAGGGTTCAGGTTAGTGGTTAGGGTTGGGGTTAGGCTTAGTGTTAGGGGCTGGGGTAAGGGTTAGCATTAGGGTTATGTCTATGTTTAGGGTTTAGGTTTGGGGTTAGGGTTAGGTGTTATGGATAGGGTGAGGATTAGGTTAGGGTTAGGGTTTAGGGTTAGGAGTAGGGGTAAGTTTAGGTTTATGATAGGGTTTAGTGTTAGGGTTAGGTGTTAGGATTTAGGGTTAGGTGTTAGGTTTTAGGATTTGGGTTAGGATTAGGGGATAGTGTTAGGGTTAAGGTTAGAGTTAGGGTAGGGTTAGGGTTAGTATTAATGTTAGGGGTTAGGGTTAAGGGTTAGGGTTAGCGTTACGGGTTAGGATAAGGTTTGAGGTTGAGATTAGTGTTAAGTTTGGGGTTAGGGTTTCAATTAGGGGATAGGGTTAGGGTTAGGTTTAAGGTTAGGATTAGGGTATGCTTAGGGTTAGGGTTAGCATTAATGTTATAGGTTAGGGTAGGGTTAGGGTTAGGGGTTATGGTTAGTGATAAAGATTTGGGATTGGAATTAGGGTTAGGGTTTAGGTTAGGGTTATGCTTGGGTTAGGGTTAGGGTTTAGGGGTAGGTGTTAGGGTTAGGGGTTAGGGATATGGTTAGGGTTTGGGGTGGGTTTAGGGTTAGGGTTATGGTTAGGAGTCAGGGTTTAGGCCTAGGGTTAAGGTTACATTTAGGTGTTAGGGTTAGGGTTAGTTTTAGGGGTTCAGGTTCAGGTTATTGTTAGGGTTCGGGTTAGGGTAAGGGTCAGGTTAGGGTTAGGGTTTACTGTTAGGGGTTAGGTTTAGTGTTAGTGTTAAGTTTTGGGTTAAGGTTAGGGTTAAGGGTTAGGGTTACAGTTATTTTAAGATTAGGTTTAGGGGTTAGGATCAGGGTTTAGGGGTAGTGGTGAGGGTTTGGGTTAGGGTTTGGGGTTAGTGTTAGAGTTAGGGTTAGGAGTTAAATTTCTTTTGGGGGTAGTTTTAGGGGTAAGGGGTTAGTGTCAGAGGTTAATGTTGGGGTTAGGGTTAGGCTTGATTTTATCGTTAGGGGTTAGGGTTTGGGTTTGGGTTAGTGTTAGGGTTGGAAGTTAGATTTAGGGTTAGGTTTAGAGTTAAGGGATAGGGGTAGGGTTAGGGTTGGGTTTAGGGTTAGGGTCATTAGGATTAGCGTTAGGGATAGGGGTTAGACTTAGTGTTAGGTTTAGGGTTAGGAGTTAGGTTTAGGGTTAGGGTTTGGGATTCGCATTCGGGTTAGATTTAGGGTTAGGTTTGTTTTTTGGGTTGGGTGTTAGGGTTATTAGGGTTAGGGCTTAGGGTTAGTGTTAGGCTTACAGTTAGGGATAGGGTTAGGGGTTAGGGTTAAGCTAGGGTTCAGGTTTATGATTTAGGGTTAGATTAGGGTCAGGGGTTAGGGTTAGGCATAGGTTTAGTGTTAGTGGTGGGGTTAGGGGTTAGCGTTAGGGTGAAGGGGTTGGGGTTAGAGTTAGGGTTGGGTTTAGGGTTGGGGTTAGGGTTATTAGGTTCATGGTTATGGATAGGGGTTAGGGTTAGGTTTTAGGGTTAGGTTTAGGGTTGGGGATAGGGTTAGGGATAAGACTAGGGTTAGGGTTGGGTTTAGGGTTAGGGTTTCGGGTTAGTGTTAGCGTTTTCGTAGTTATGGTTAGGGTTAGGGGTTAGGGTAAGGGTTAAGGTTAGGTTAGGGTTATGGGTTACGGTTAGGTCTTGGGGTTAGGGTTAGGTTTAGGATTATGGTTAGGGTTAGGGTTTAGATTAGGGGTCAGATTTAGGGTTAGGTTTAAGGTTAGGGCTGGGGTTAAGGTTAGTGTTAGGGGTTAGCGTAGGGGTTTGTTTTTGGATTTAGGGGTTTAGGTTAGAGTTAGAGTTAGGGTTAGTGGTTAGGGTCATTAGGGTTATGGATAAAGGTTAGGATTAGGGTTGGGCTTAGGTTTAGGGTTAGGGGTTAAGATTACATTTAGTTTAGGGTTATTTTTAGGGTTTGTGGTTTTGGTTATGGTTATAGTTAGGTTTAGATTTAGGGGTGGGGTTTGTTTTAGGGTTAAGGGTTAAGGTCAGGGTTAGGGTTAGGTTTAGTGTTAGGGTTGGGGTTAGGGTTAGGGTGTAGGGTTAGGGTTAGGGGTTAGGGTTTGGGTTAGGGTTAATGTTAGGATTAGTGGTTAGGGTTACGGATTAGTTTTAGGGTAGGGTTAGAAGTTAGGGTTAGCAGTAATGTTAGGGGTTAGTGTTAGGGTTAGAGGTTAGGGTTAGGGGTTGGGGGTCAGTGTTAGGATTAGGGTTTATGTTAAGGTGATGGTTCAGGTTATTGTTAGGTTTATGTGCTAGGGTTAGGTTTAGCGTTAGGTTAGTGTTAGGGGTTAGAGTTAGTTTTAGGATTAGGGGTTAAGGTTAGGGTGAGGTTTAGGGGTAAGGATTAGGGTTAGCGCTTTGGGGTTAGGGTTAAAATTAGCGTTAGGGGTTAGGGGTTAGCATCAGAGTTAAGGTAGGGTTAGGGTTAGGGTCAGTGTTAGGGGTTAGGGTAAGGATTGGGGTTGGGGTAAGGGTAGTATTAGGCATTAGGGTTAGTGGTTTGGGTTAGGATTAGGGTTAGGGGTTAGGGTTAGGGATAGGCTTGGTTTAGGTGTTAGGTTTAGGGATTAGGGTTTGAGTTAGGGCTAGATTAGGGTTAGTGTTAGGGTGAGGGGTTAGTGTTAGGTTTAGGGGTTAGGGTTAGTGTTAGTTTAAATTTAGGGTTAGGATTAGGGTTAAGGCTAGGTTTAGGGTTACGGTTAGGATAAGGATTAAGTTTAGAATTAGGGTTGGGGTAGGGTTAGTGTTAGGGGTTAGGCTTAGGTTTAGGTTAGGTTTAGGGATAGGTTAAGGGTTAAGGTTAGTCATAGAAGTTAAGGTTGGGGTAGGGTTAGAGTTATGTTTAGGTTTAGCTTTAGTTTAGTGTTAGTGTTAAGATTAGGCTAGGTTAATGTCAAGTTTACATTTAGTGTAAAATTTAGTGTAAAGTGATAGGATTAGGGGAAGTGTTAGATTAGGATTAGGGTTACGGTTAAGGCTAGGGATATGGTTAGGGTTAGGTTAGGGATAGCGTTAGGGTTAAGGCTAGGGTGACGCAACAGTTAGGGTTAGGGCTAGGGTTAGGATTAGGTTTAGGGTTCGTATAAGGATTAGAGGTACAGTTAGGGTTTAGGGTTAATCTTAAGGTTAGGGTTTGGTAAAGGGTTAAGGTTAGAGTTAGGGTTAGGGGTTAGGGTTTGGTTTAGATTAGTCTTAGTCTTAGGGTTAGGGTTATGGGTAGGTTTAGGAGTTAGATTTAGGGTCCTGGGGAGCCACTGGTCTTGGACCAACCTCCAACACAGACAAAATACCTTTGCTTTCAACCTTAGAGGAGTCTGGGGCTGCTACCTGACAATTGAGCTATCTCCAGAGAAGCCCAAAACACTCCAGCAGATTCCTGGCATAGATTAGGTTTAGGATTATCGTTAGGGTTAGGTTTATGTTTAGGGTTTGGGTTTAGCATTAGGGTTAGTTTTAGCATCATTAGGGTTGGGGTTAGGGCTAAGGATACGGTTAGGGATAAGTGTTAGGGTCAGGGTTTGGGGTAGGTGTTAGGGCTTAGGGTTAGGGTTACGGTAAGGAGTTAGGGTAAGTGTTATGCTTAGGGGTTAGGGTTGGGGTTAGGTTTAGGCTTAGGGTTAGGGCTAGAGTTAGGGTTAGGGGGTTAGGGTTGGGTTTAGGGTTAGGCTTAGGGTTAGGGCTAGGGTTAGGGTCAGGGTTAGGGGTTTAGGGTTAGGGTAAGGGTTAGGATTAGGGTTTGGTGTTAGTGTTAGGTTTAGGGTTAGGGGTTAGGTGTTTAGGGTTGGGGTTAGGGGTTAGGGTTAGGGTTATGTGTTACTGTTAGTATTATGTTTAGGGGGAGGTTTAGGGTTACGGTTAGGGTTAGGGTTAGAGTTTGGGTTTTAGGTTTAGTGTTAGAGTTGGGGTTAGGGTTAAGGGTTAGGGTTAGGTTTAGTGTTAGGGTTGGGGTTAGGGTTAGGTCTATGGGTTAGGGGTTAGGGGTTTGGGTTAGTGCTATGGGTTAGGGGTTGAGGTTTAGGGTTAGGGGTTTAGTTTTATGGTTAGGGTTATGTTTAGGGTTAAGCGTTAGGGTTAATCTTAGTGTTAGTCTTACGGTTACCTTTAATTTTAGGGTTAGGTTTCAGATTAGTTTAGGATTAGCCTTAGCATTAGGATTAGGGTTACATTAGGAGTTAGGGTTAGTGGTTAGGGTTCCAGTTAGGCTGTTTTAGTGTTAGATTTACGTGTTATGTTTAAGGGTTATAGTTATGTTTGGATTAGGCTAATCTCTATGTTACGGTTATTGTTAGAGTTAGTTTACATTTAGAAGTACAGTTAGGGTTAGTTTACGATGATTTTTATGGTTAGGGTTATAGTCATAGTATTAAGGTAAATGTTAATTTAGGGTTAGGGTTATGGTTGGGTTTGGGTTAAGGTTAGACTTAGGCTTAAGGTTAGGGGTAGGGTTTAGGTTTCGGTGTGGGTTCAGGTTAGGGATTAGTGTAAGGTTTAGAGTTAGGTTTAGTGTTAGGGTAAGGTTTAGGTTTAGTGTTACAGTTACATTTAGGGTTAGAATTAGGGTTAGGGATTAGGATTAACGATATGGTTAGGTGTTACGGTTATGTTTAGAATAAGGTTAGGTCTAGGGTTAGGGTTAGTGTTAGATTCAGGGTTATGTTTTATGGTTAAGATTAGGTTTAGTGTAAGTTTAGGATTAGGGTTAGGGTTTTGTTTTACATTTTAGGGATTTGGGTAACATGTAGGGATTAGATGTAGGTTTGCTTTCAGGTTACGATTTAGGTTTAGGGTTAAGGATTAGTTTTAGGATTAGAGTTAGGGCAAGGTTAGGATTACGGTTAGGGTCAGGGTTAGGGTTCGGTTAGCATTAGGGTTAGAATTAGGTTTGTAGAAAACATAGAAGCTTAGCTATGAGAAAATATATGTTAATCAGAAAGCTACTCAAGGCCTGGAAGGAAAACTTCCAAAAAGGGGAAATGTAATTGTGGGATAGAGGCTGTGAGTCAGAAACTATAGAGTGATTAGCTTGGAATAATTAGTTTTTAATCAAGGTAATAGGTAATGAAGATAACTGGCCATGGCAAAGTAAAATGCTGCTATGTTCCAGGTACTGGCCCTACCCAACTGGACAATAGGTTCAAGAATATTGAACTTATGAAGTTGTTATGGACAGGTGCATCCACAGCAAGGATACTACGCATGCCCGCAAGAAGAGGGTCATCCAGCGGACACAAGTGTGCAACCACTGATGACCACCAGCGACCCCTTGAGGACCACCGACTCAAATCACTGAGCATGCGTGACAGGGAGGAGAATATGGAAATGAATTCCAAGAAATGATTATCATAGGACTGTCTTTTCTGAGAAAAATGATGAATATGTATGTTTTGATTATATATAACCTGTGTGTTGGTAATCATCTGCATGCACATTGGGTGGAGCTGATTCCCCCGTGCATCCAGTGCTGCAATAAAGCAAACCTAGGGCAACTCACGTCTGGTAAATTTCTCATACCCTTTTACAGACAGCGACCCAGGTGGGACCCTAGGATGCAAGAGGAAGGAGCACCAGCCAATTCTCTGGACAAACCCATGACCAACACTCATTGCCAGCATAAAAATAATAGGTGAGTTCACCTAAGAGTCTTGGACATGGGTGATTCCAGACAATAGTGGGAGTACTCTTGTGTTTAAACTTGCTAAAGATTTGGTAAGAGGAAAAGAAGTTTAAGAAGTGGGAACTGTACCCAGCATTGAAAGGGGGACGCCCCTTGCTGAGGTTTTGGAAAATTGGAGTAAGATTTATGGGGCACACACTTTGCAAAAAAAAAGACTGATTGGGTTGTGTCAGGAGGAATGGCCGTTCCTAACTCGAACTCGAGGGGGAGGACCTATGGATATTTGGCCCCCCCCAAAGGAACTTTTAAGCCCCATAAGTTAACATTTCTAAGGATCATTTTAGAAGATACTGCAAGTCCAAGTATTGATTATTGGTACATTTGGTATGATTGGTCTTATCAAAGACGTAAGCCATCTAAACTACGGGTAAGCTCGCTTCCCTCTGCCCCTGAGGCCGAGGAAACTGACCTTCCCCAAGCAGGGATGTTTGTTTGCCATGAAACTGCATTACATCCCAAATCCCAGAGCAGGACCAGGAGCTCCTCCTGATGGCCCTGCAGTGACTGCTGTGATGCGCCACAAACCTTGGAAACAAGGTGACTTGATCATGTGGCAAAGTAAAATGCCAAGATTAAGAGATGATGCAGATGGATGTGCACAAATGCTAGCTGGAATAGTCACTGAGTACACACCTAACTGGAGTGACATGAAAACTTTGCTGAGAGAACTATTCCAGATGGATGAGTGAGAGAAAATTTTTCAAAAGGACCAAGAAATTCCTCAGAGAGGTCGAGGACTAAATCCCTGGCCCACTGAGGACCCCAATTGGAATTTAGCCACAACTGATGGAAAAAGACTGATGGAAAGGACTCCTTTTCCTCCTTTCCCTAACCAATCTAAGCCCAACATTTTAGAGTGCTTTTATTGTGGGAATATAAGACATATCCAGCGGGAGTGCCCACTCCACTAAGTAAGTGCTGGACGAGGATCAAATCCACCGTATCCACTGCACCCTCACTCACGATAGAAAATTAATGAGCTGAACTCCATGCTTGCCGAAGGACTGCGAAAATGTCGAATGACGGAGTGAAGGTAATGAGTATGGACAAATTACTGCAAAGGTAAACGGACGTTTTGTTGAATTTTTTGTAGACACAGGAGCAACTTTGTCTCTTTTGAATCATGCACTCCCACAAACATTGATTTCTAAAGAAAAGGTACTTATAAGAGGGGTTGTTGGACAAGAAATAAAATATATTTCAACCCTGCTTCCAATTATCATTGCAGAAAAAATGGTATGGGGAAGACTTGTGATATCTCCAAATTGACATGTGTCTTTGCTGGGCCGTGATCTTTTGCAGGAATTTGGTACTCAAATACTCCTTGCTCCGGCTGGAATCAAATTAATAATCATGGGATCAGAAATTGTGCAAATTCCACAACAAGCAGAATTGGCTTTTAAAATACCAAAAGGACTTGAAGCAGTTCCCTGGGAACTATGGAGCAGCTCTAGTGATGATATAGGATTATCGTTAGCTGCAGAACCGGTAATAATTAAAACAAAAGGAGGGTCACCTCCATCAATTAAACAGCACCCGACTGCAGATGAGGCTATTCCGAGTATTCAAAAACAGATTGCAGTTTTCTTAGAAAAAGGAATACTCAAGGAATGCCAAAGTCCATATAATACTCCAATCTTGCCAGTAAGTAAACATTGATTAGATAAGGATGGTGATCCAGAATATAGATCTGTTCAAGATCTCCATGCAGTAAATGAGCATGTAATTTCCCCACACCCTGTTGTCCCTGACCCAAGTTTAATTCTTACCCAAACACCTGTATTGTATGGGCACAATATGTTACTGGTTTGGATTTAACAGGAGCAGGTTTTAGTATACCCGTTGCTGAAGAAAGTCAATTGATTTTTGCTTTTACTTGGCAAGGGAAACAGTTGACTTGGACACACTTGCCACAAGGGTTCACTAGTTCACCAACTATTTTTTTCTCAAATTCTCAGAAACGATCTAAGAGACTGAAAATTTCCTGGAGATTCTGTCTTGATTCAATATGTTGATGATCCGTTATTACCAAGCCATATGGCTGAAGATTGTATGTGGGATACTGAATATCTGTGCATCCAACTTGCAAAAAAGGGTCACCGTGCATCTCTAGCCAAAGTGCAACTCTGTCAACAACAGGTAAAGTATGTGGGGTTTATTCTTAAACCAGGGAGGAGAGAAGTACATCCAGAATGGGTAAGAGCTATACAAGAAATTCCCAGACCAGTAACAAAGACACAATTAAGTGTATTTTTAGGACAAGTGGGATTTTGTAGGCCGTGGATTCCTGGATTTAGTGAAATAGTGGAACCTCTTAATGAGGCAATGAAAAATGAGGAGATAGAAGCAATAGCTTGGGGTGCTGAATGAGAAAAAGCCTTTTGTGCATTAAAGGGAGCATTAATGCAAGCTCCAGCTTTGGGGCCTCCAGACTATTCTAGGAGTTAGTGTTTTGGTTAGGGTTATTTACTGATTAGGGTTAGGGTTAGATGTAGGGTTAGGATTAGGGTTAGATTACGATTAATGTTAGGATTAGGGTTACGATTAGGGTTAGGGCAAGATTAGAATTAGGGTTAGGGTCAGGGATAGGGTTATGATTTGTGTTTGAATTAGGGTAGGGTTTAGACTTAGGGTTAGGGTTAGGGGTTACATTACATTTTACACCTTTGGCCTGGGAGCTAAGACTGGACGTTCACATTTTTCAGTGTGGACACTGATTTTTGGTGGAGAGGGACGTAAGGCTCTATGTCGAGCCCTTGCTCGGCTAGGTGAGACTGCAGCCCCAATGTGAGTGGGTCTGTGCGAGGGCCGCTGAGGGAGGTTTGAGGGCAGGCATGCGTTTTGGGGCTGGCACCTTTGGCCTGGGAGCTAGGGCTGGACGTTCACATTTTTCAGTGTGGACGCTGATTTTGGTGGAGAGGGACGTAAGGCTCTATGTCGAGCCCTTGCTCGTACAGGCAAGCCCACAGCCCCAATGTGAGTGGGTCTGTGCGAGGGCCGCTGAGGGTGGTTTGAGAGCAGGCATGCGTTTTGGGGCTGGCACCTTTGGCCTGGGAGCTAGGGCTGGACGTTTACAGTTTTGAGCATGGACGCTGATTTTTGGTGGAGAGGGACGTAAGGCTCTATGTTGAGCCCTTGCTCGGACAGGCGAGCCCGCAGCCCCAATGTGAGTGGGTGTGTGCGAGGGCCGCTGAGGGAGGTTTGAGGGCAGGCATGCGTTTTGGGGCTGGCACCTTTGGCCTGGGAGCTAGGGCTGGACGTTTACGGTTTTGAGCATGGACGCTGATTTTGGGGGAGAGGGACGTAAGGCTCTATGTCGAGCCCTTGCTCGGACAGGCGAGCCCACAGCCCCAATGGGAGTGGGTCTGTGCGAGGGCCGCTGAGGGAGGTTTGAGGGCAGGCATGCGTTTTGGGGCTGGCACCTTTGGCCTGGGAGCTAGGGCTGGACGTTCACATTTTCCAGTGTGGACGCTGATTTTTGGTGGAGAGGGACGTAAGGCTCTATGTCGAGCCCTTGCTCGGACAGGCGAGCCCGCAGCCCCAATGGGAGTGGGTGTGTGCGAGGGCCGCTGAGGGAGGTTTGAGGGCAGGGACGCGTTTTGGGGCTGGCACCTTTGGCCTGGGAGCTAGGGCTGGACGTTTACAGTTTTGAGCGTGGACGCTGATTTTTGGTGGAGAGGGACGTAAGGCTCTATGTTGAGCCCTTGCTCGTACAGGCGAGCCCGCAGCCCCAATGTGAGTGGGTCTGTGCAAGGGCCGCTGAGGGAGGTTTGAGGGCAGGCATGCGTTTTGGGGCTGGCACCTTTGGCCTGGGAGCTAGGGCTGGACGTTCACATTTTTCAGTGTGGACGCTGATTTTGGTGGAGAGGGATGTAAGGCTCTATGTCTTGCCCTTGCTCGGACAGGCGAGCCCGCAGCCCCAATGGGAGTGGGTCTGTGCGAGGGCCGCTGAGGGAGGTTTGAGGGCAGGCATGCGTTTTGGGGCTGGCACCTTTGGCCTGGGAGCTAGGGCTGGACGTTCACATTTTTCAGTGTGGACGCTGATTTTTGGTGGAGAGGGACGTAAGGCTCTATGTCGAGCCCTTGCTCGGACAGGCGAGCCCGCAGCCCCAATGTGAGTGGGTCTGTGCAAGGGCCGCTGAGGGAGGTTTGAGGGCAGGCATGCGTTTTGGGGCTGGCACCTTTGGCCTGGGAGCTAGGGCTGGACGTTCACATTTTTCAGTGTGGACGCTGATTTTTGGTGGAGAGGGACGTAAGGCTCTATGTTGAGCCCTTGCTCGGACAGGCGAGCCCGCAGCCCCAATGTGAGTGGGTGTGTGCGAGGGCCGCTGAGGGAGGTTTGAGGGCAGGCATGCGTTTTGGGGCTGGCACCTTTGGCCTGGGAGCTAGGGCTGGACGTTTACGGTTTTGAGCATGGACGCTGATTTTGGTGGAGAGGGTCGTAAGGCTCTATGTTGAGCCCTTGCTCGGACAGGCGAGCCCGCAGCCCCAATGTGAGTGGGTCTGTGCGAGGGCCGCTGAGGGAGGTTTGAGGGCAGGCATGCGTTTTGGGGCTGGCACCTTTGGCCTGGGAGCTAGGGCTGGACGTTCACATTTTTCAGTGTGGACGCTGATTTTGGTGGAGAGGGACGTAAGGCTCTATGTTGAGCCCTTGCTCGGACAGGCGAGCCCGCAGCCCCAATGGGAGTGGGTCTGTGCGAGGGCCGCTGAGGGAGGTTTGAGGGCAGGCATGCGTTTTGGGGCTGGCACCTTTGGCCTGGGAGCTAGGGCTGGACGTTCACATTTTTCAGTGTGGACGCTGATTTTGGTGGAGAGGGACGTAAGGCTCTATGTCGAGCCCTTGCTCGGACAGGCGAGCCCGCAGCCCCAATGTGAGTGGGTCTGTGCGAGGGCCGCTGAGGGAGGTTTGAGGGCAGGCATGCGTTTTGGGGCTGGCACCTTTGGCCTGGGAGCTAGGGCTGGACGTTCACATTTTTCAGTGTGGACGCTGATTTTTGGTGGAGAGGGTCGTAAGGCTCTATGTCTTGCCCTTGCTCAGACAGGCGAGCCCACAGCCCCAATGGGAGTGGGTCTGTGCGAGGGCCGCTGAGGGAGGTTTGAGGGCAGGCATGCGTTTTGGGGCTGGCACCTTTGGCCTGGGAGCTAGGGCTGGACGTTCACATTTTTCACTGTGGATGCTGATTTTTGGTGGAGAGGGACGTAAGGCTCTATGTCGAGCCCTTGCTCGTACAGGCGAGCCCGCAGCCCCAATGTGAGTGGGTCTGTGCGAGGGCTGCTGAGGGAGGTTTGAGGGCAGGCATGCGTTTTGGGGCTGGCACCTTTGGCCTGGGAGCTAGGGCTGGACGTTTACAGTTTTCAGTGTGGACGCTGATTTTGGGGGAGAGGGTCGTAAGGCTCTATGTCGAGCCCTTGCTCGGACAGGCGAGCCCACAGCCCCAATGGGAGTGGGTGTGTGCGAGGGCCGCTGAGGGAGGTTTGAGGGCAGGCATGCGTTTTGGGGCTGGCACCTTTGGCCTGGGAGCTAGGGCTGGACGTTCACATTTTCCAGTGTGGACGCTGATTTTTGGTGGAGAGGGTCGTAAGGCTCTATGTTGAGCCCTTGCTCGGACAGGCGAGCCCGCAGCCCCAATGGGAGTGGGTCTGTGCGAGGGCCGCTGAGGGAGGTTTGAGGGCAGGGACGCGTTTTGGGGCTGGCACCTTTGGCCTGGGAGCTAGGGCTGGACGTTTACAGTTTTGAGCATGGACGCTGATTTTTGGTGGAGAGGGACGTAAGTCTCTATGTCTTGCCCTTGCTCGGACAGGCGAGCCCACAGCCCCAATGGGAGTGGGTCTGTGCGAGGGCCGCTGAGGGAGGTTTGAGGGCAGGCATGCGTTTTGGGGCTGGCACCTTTGGCCTGGGAGCTAGGGCTGGACATTCACATTTTTCAGTGTGGACGCTGATTTTTGGTGGAGAGGGTCGTAAGGCTCTATGTCTTGCCCTTGCTCAGACAGGCGAGCCCACAGCCCCAATGGGAGTGGGTCTGTGCGAGGGTCGCTGAGGGAGGTTTGAGGGCAGGCATGCGTTTTGGGGCTGGCACCTTTGGCCTGGGAGCTAGGGCTGGACTTTTACAGTTTTCAGTGTGGACGCTGATTTTTGGTGGAGAGGGACGTAAGGCTCTATGTCGAGCCCTTGCTCGTACAGGCGAGCCCACAGCCCCAATGTGAGTGGGTCTGTGCGAGGGCCGCTGAGGGAGGTTTGAGGGCAGGCATGCGTTTTGGGGCTGGCACCTTTGGCCTGGGAGCTAGGGCTGGACGTTTACGGTTTTGAGCATGGACGCTGATTTTGGTGGAGAGGGACGTAAGTCTCTATGTCGAGCCCTTGCTCGGACAGGCGAGCCCACAGCCCCAATGGGAGTGGGTCTGTGCGAGGGCCGCTGAGGGAGGTTTGAGGGCAGGCATGCGTTTTGGGGCTGGCACCTTTGGCCTGGGAGCTAGGGCTGGACGTTCACATTTTTCAGTGTGGACGCTGATTTTTGGTGGAGAGGGACGTAAGGCTCTATGTCTTGCCCTTGCTCAGACAGGCGAGCCCACAGCCCCAATGGGAGTGGGTGTGTGCGAGGGCCGCTGAGGGAGGTTTGAGGGCAGGCATGCGTTTTGGGGCTGGCACCTTTGGCCTGGGAGCTAGGGCTGGACGTTTACAGTTTTCAGTGTGGACGCTGATTTTGGTGGAGAGGGACGTAAGGCTCTATGTCGAGCCCTTGCTCGGACAGGCGAGCCCACAGCCCCAATGGGAGTGGGTGTGTGCGAGGGCCGCTGAGGGAGGTTTGAGGGCAGGCATGCGTTTTGGGGCTGGCACCTTTGGCCTGGGAGCTAGGGCTGGACGTTCACATTTTCCAGTGTGGATGCTGATTTTTGGTGGAGAGGGACGTAAGGCTCTATGTCGAGCCCTTGCTCGGACAGGCGAGCCAGCAGCCCCAATGGGAGTGGGTGTGTGCGAGGGCCGCTGAGGGAGGTTTGAGGGCAGGCATGCGTTTTGGGGCTGGCACCTTTGGCCTGGGAGCTAGGGCTGGACGTTTACGGTTTTGAGCGTGGACGCTGATTTTGGTGGAGAGGGACGTAAGTCTCTATGTCGAGCCCTTGCTCGGACAGGCGAGCCCACAGCCCCAATGGGAGTGGGTCTGTGCGAGGGCCGCTGAGGGAGGTTTGAGGGCAGGCATGCGTTTTGGGGCTGGCACCTTTGGCCTGGGAGCTAGGGCTGGACGTTTACAGTTTTGAGCATGGACGCTGATTTTTGGTGGAGAGGGACGTAAGTCTCTATGTCGAGCCCTTGCTCGGACAGGCGAGCCCGCAGCCCCAATGGGAGTGGGTGTGTGCGAGGGCCGCTGAGGGAGGTTTGAGGGCAGGCACGCGTTTTGGGGCTGGCACCTTTGGCCTGGGAGCTAGGGCTGGACGTTTACAGTTTTGAGCATGGACGCTGATTTTTGGTGGAGAGGGACGTAAGGCTCTATGTCGAGCCCTTGCTCGGACAGGCGAGCCCACAGCCCCAATGGGAGTGGGTCTGTGCGAGGGCCGCTGAGGGAGGTTTGAGGGCAGGCATGCGTTTTGGGGCTGGCACCTTTGGCCTGGGAGCTAGGGCTGGACGTTCACATTTTTCAGTGTGGACGCTGATTTTTGGTGGAGAGGGACGTAAGGCTCTATGTCTTGCCCTTGCTCGGACAGGCGAGCCCACAGCCCCAATGGGAGTGGGTCTGTGCGAGGGCCGCTGAGGGAGGTTTGAGGGCAGGCATGCGTTTTGGGGCTGGCACCTTTGGCCTGGGAGCTAGGGCTGGACTTTTACAGTTTTCAGTGTGGACGCTGATTTTTGGTGGAGAGGGACGTAAGGCTCTATGTCGAGCCCTTGCTCGGACAGGCGAGCCCACAGCCCCAATGGGAGTGGGTGTGTGCGAGGGCCGCTGAGGGAGGTTTGAGGGCAGGCATGCGTTTTGGGGCTGGCACCTTTGGCCTGGGAGCTAGGGCTGGACGTTTACGGTTTTGAGCATGGACGCTGATTTTGGTGGAGAGGGACGTAAGGCTCTATGTCGAGCCCTTGCTCGGACAGGCGAGCCCACAGCCCCAATGGGAGTGGGTCTGTGCGAGGGCCGCTGAGGGAGGTTTGAGGGCAGGCATGCGTTTTGGGGCTGGCACCTTTGGCCTGGGAGCTAGGGCTGGACGTTCACATTTTTCAGTGTGGACGCTGATTTTTGGTGGAGAGGGTCGTAAGGCTCTATGTCTTGCCCTTGCTCAGACAGGCGAGCCCACAGCCCCAATGGGAGTGGGTCTGTGCGAGGGCCGCTGAGGGAGGTTTGAGGGCAGGCATGCGTTTTGGGGCTGGCACCTTTGGCCTGGGAGCTAGGGCTGGACGTTTACAGTTTTCAGTGTGGACGCTGATTTTGGTGGAGAGGGTCGTAAGGCTCTATGTCGAGCCCTTGCTCGGACAGGCGAGCCCACAGCCCCAATGGGAGTGGGTGTGTGCGAGGGCCGCTGAGGGAGGTTTGAGGGCAGGCATGCGTTTTGGGGCTGGCACCTTTGGCCTGGGAGCTAGGGCTGGACGTTCACATTTTCCAGTGTGGACGCTGATTTTTGGTGGAGAGGGACGTAAGGCTCTATGTCGAGCCCTTGCTCGGACAGGCGAGCCAGCAGCCCCAATGGGAGTGGGTGTGTGCGAGGGCCGCTGAGGGAGGTTTGAGGGCAGGCATGCGTTTTGGGGCTGGCACCTTTGGCCTGGGAGCTAGGGCTGGACGTTTACGGTTTTGAGCGTGGACGCTGATTTTTGGTGGAGAGGGACGTAAGGCTCTATGTCGAGCCCTTGCTCGGACAGGCGAGCCCACAGCCCCAATGGGAGTGGGTCTGTGCGAGGGCCGCTGAGGGAGGTTTGAGGGCAGGCATGCGTTTTGGGGCTGGCACCTTTGGCCTGGGAGCTAGGGCTGGACGTTTACAGTTTTGAGCATGGACGCTGATTTTTGGTGGAGAGGGACGTAAGTCTCTATGTCGAGCCCTTGCTCGGACAGGCGAGCCCGCAGCCCCAATGGGAGTGGGTGTGTGCGAGGGCCGCTGAGGGAGGTTTGAGGGCAGGCATGCGTTTTGGGGCTGGCACCTTTGGCCTGGGAGCTAGGGCTGGACGATTACGGTTTTGAGCATGGACGCTGATTTTTGGTGGAGAGGGACGTAAGGCTCTATGTCGAGCCCTTGCTCGGACAGGCGAGCCCACAGCCCCAATGTGAGTGGGTGTGTGCGAGGGCCGCTGAGGGAGGTTTGAGGGCAGGCATGCGTTTTGGGGCTGGCACCTTTGGCCTGGGAGCTAGGGCTGGACTTTTACAGTTTTCAGTGTGGACGCTGATTTTTGGTGGAGAGGGACGTAAGGCTCTATGTCGAGCCCTTGCTCGTACAGGCGAGCCCACAGCCCCAATGGGAGTGGGTCTGTGCGAGGGCCGCTGAGGGAGGTTTGAGGGCAGGCATGCGTTTTGGGGCTGGCACCTTTGGCCTGGGAGCTAGGGCTGGACGTTCACATTTTTCAGTGTGGACGCTGATTTTTGGTGGAGAGGGTCGTAAGGCTCTATGTTGAGCCCTTGCTCGGACAGGCGAGCCCGCAGCCCCAATGGGAGTGGGTCTGTGCGAGGGCCGCTGAGGGAGGTTTGAGGGCAGGCATGCGTTTTGGGGCTGGCACCTTTGGCCTTGGAGCTAGGGCTGGACGTTTACAGTTTTGAGCATGGACGCTGATTTTGGTGGAGAGGGACGTAAGGCTCTATGTTGAGCCCTTGCTCGGACAGGCGAGCCCACAGCCCCAATGGGAGTGGGTGTGTGCGAGTGCCGCTGAGGGAGGTTTGAGGGCAGGCATGCGTTTTGGGGCTGGCACCTTTGGCCTGGGAGCTAGGGCTGGACGTTTACAGTTTTCAGTGTGGACGCTGATTTTGGTGGAGAGGGACGTAAGGCTCTATGTCGAGCCCTTGCTCGGACAGGCGAGCCCACAGCCCCAATGGGAGTGGGTGTGTGCGAGGGCCGCTGAGGGAGGTTTGAGGGCAGGCATGCGTTTTGGGGCTGGCACCTTTGGCCTGGGAGCTAGGGCTGGACGTTCACATTTTTCAGTGTGGACGCTGATTTTTGGTGGAGAGGGTCGTAAGGCTCTATGTCGAGCCCTTGCTCGGACAGGCGAGCCCACAGCCCCAATGGGAGTGGGTCTGTGCGAGGGCCGCTGAGGGAGGTTTGAGGGCAGGCATGCGTTTTGGGGCTGGCACCTTTGGCCTGGGAGCTAGGGCTGGACGTTTACAGTTTTCAGTGTGGACGCTGATTTTGGTGGAGAGGGACGTAAGGCTCTATGTCGAGCCCTTGCTCGGACAGGCGAGCCCACAGCCCCTATGGGAGTGGGTGTGTGCGAGGGCCGCTGAGGGAGGTTTGAGGGCAGGCACGCGTTTTGGGGCTGGCACCTTTGGCCTGGGAGCTAGGGCTGGACGTTTACAGCTTTCAGTGTGGACGCTGATTTTTGGTGGAGAGGGACGTAAGGCTTTATGTCGAGCCCTTGCTCGGACAGGCGAGCCCGCAGCCCCAATGGGAGTGGGTCTGTGCGAGGGCCGCTGAGGGAGGTTTGAGGGCAGGCATGCGTTTTGGGGCTGGCACCTTTGGCCTGGGAGCTAGGGCTGGACGTTTACGGTTTTGAGCATGGACGCTGATTTTTGGTGGAGAGGGACGTAAGGCTCTATGTCGAGCCCTTGCTCGGACAGGCGAGCCCACAGCCCCAATGGGAGTGGGTCTGTGCGAGGGCCGCTGAGGGAGGTTTGAGGGCAGGCATGCGTTTTGGGGCTGGCACCTTTGGCCTGGGAGCTAGGGCTGGACGTTCACATTTTTCAGTGTGGACGCTGATTTTTGGTGGAGAGGGACGTAAGGCTCTATGTCTTGCCCTTGCTCGGACAGGCGAGCCCACAGCCCCAATGGGAGTGGGTGTGTGCGAGGGCCGCTGAGGGTGGTTTGAGGGCAGGCATGCGTTTTGGGGCTGGCACCTTTGGCCTGGGAGCTAGGGCTGGACGTTTACAGTTTTGAGCATGGACGCTGATTTTGGTGGAGAGGGTCGTAAGGCTCTATGTCGAGCCCTTGCTCGGACAGGCGAGCCCGCAGCCCCAATGTGAGTGGGTCTGTGCGAGGGCCGCTGAGGGAGGTTTGAGGGCAGGCATGCGTTTTGGGGCTGGCACCTTTGGCCTGGGAGCTAGGGCTGGACGTTCACATTTTCCAGTGTGGACGCTGATTTTTGGTGGAGAGGGACGTAAGGCTCTATGTTGAGCCCTTGCTCGGACAGGCGAGCCCGCAGCCCCAATGGGAGTGGGTGTGTGCGAGGGCCGCTGAGGGAGGTTTGAGGGCAGGCATGCGTTTTGGGGCTGGCACCTTTGGCCTGGGAGCTAGGGCTGGACGTTCACATTTTCCAGTGTGGACGCTGATTTTTGGTGGAGAGGGACGTAAGGCTCTATGTCTTGCCCTTGCTCGGACAGGCGAGCCCACAGCCCCAATGTGAGTGGGTCTGTGCGAGGGCCGCTGAGGGAGGTTTGAGGGCAGGCATGCGTTTTGGGGCTGGCACCTTTGGCCTGGGAGCTAGGGCTGGACGTTCACATTTTTCAGTGTGGACGCTGATTTTTGGTGGAGAGGGACGTAAGGCTCTATGTTGAGCCCTTGCTCGGACAGGCGAGCCCGCAGCCCCAATGTGAGTGGGTCTGTGCGAGGGCCGCTGAGGGAGGTTTGAGGGCAGGCATGCGTTTTGGGGCTGGCACCTTTGGCCTGGGAGCTAGGGCTGGACGTTTACAGTTTTCAGAGTGGACGCTGATTTTTGGTGGAGAGGGACGTAAGGCTCTATGTCGAGCCCTTGCTCGGACAGGCGAGCCCACAGCCCCAATGGGAGTGGGTCTGTGCGAGGGCCGCTGAGGGAGGTTTGAGGGCAGGCATGCGTTTTGGGGCTGGCACCTTTGGCCTGGGAGCTAGGGCTGGACGTTTACAGTTTTCAGTGTGGACGCTGATTTTTGGTGGAGAGGGACGTAAGGCTCTATGTCGAGCCCTTGCTCGGACAGGCGAGCCCACAGCCCCAATGTGAGTGGGTCTGTGCGAGGGCCGCTGAGGGAGGTTTGAGGGCAGGCATGCGTTTTGGGGCTGGCACCTTTGGCCTGGGAGCTAGGGCTGGACGTTCACATTTTTCAGTGTGGACGCTGATTTTTGGTGGAGAGGGACGTAAGGCTCTATGTCGAGCCCTTGCTCGGACAGGCGAGCCCACAGCCCCAATGGGAGTGGGTCTGTGCGAGGGCCGCTGAGGGAGGTTTGAGGGCAGGCATGCGTTTTGGGGCTGGCACCTTTGGCCTGGGAGCTAGGGCTGGACGTTTACAGTTTTCAGTGTGGACGCTGATTTTTGGTGGAGAGGGACGTAAGGCTCTATGTCGAGCCCTTGCTCGGACAGGCGAGCCCACAGCCCCAATGGGAGTGGGTCTGTGCGAGGGCCGCTGAGGGAGGTTTGAGGGCAGGCATGCGTTTTGGGGCTGGCACCTTTGGCCTGGGAGCTAGGGCTGGACGTTCACATTTTTCAGTGTGGACGCTGATTTTTGGTGGAGAGGGACGTAAGGCTCTATGTCGAGCCCTTGCTCGGACAGGCGAGCCCGCAGCCCCAATGGGAGTGGGTGTGTGCGAGGGCCGCTGAGGGAGGTTTGAGGGCAGGCATGCGTTTTGGGGCTGGCACCTTTGGCCTGGGAGCTAGGGCTGGACGTTCACATTTTCCAGTGTGGACGCTGATTTTTGGTGGAGAGGGACGTAAGGCTCTATGTCGAGCCCTTGCTCGGACAGGCGAGCCCGCAGCCCCAATGGGAGTGGGTCTGTGCGAGGGCCGCTGAGGGAGGTTTGAGGGCAGGCATGCGTTTTGGGGCTGGCACCTTTGGCCTGGGAGCTAGGGCTGGACGTTCACATTTTTCAGTGTGGACGCTGATTTTTGGTGGAGAGGGACGTAAGGCTCTATGTCGAGCCCTTGCTCGGACAGGCGAGCCCGCAGCCCCAATGTGAGTGGGTCTGTGCGAGGGCCGCTGAGGGAGGTTTGAGGGCAGGCATGCGTTTTGGGGCTGGCACCTTTGGCCTGGGAGCTAGGGCTGGACGTTCACAGTTTTCAGTGTGGACGCTGATTTTTGGTGGAGAGGGACGTAAGGCTCTATGTCGAGCCCTTGCTCGGACAGGCGAGCCCGCAGCCCCAATGGGAGTGGGTGTGTGCGAGGGCCGCTGAGGGAGGTTTGAGGGCAGGCATGCGTTTTGGGGCTGGCACCTTTGGCCTGGGAGCTAGGGCTGGACGTTCACATTTTTCAGTGTGGACGCTGATTTTGGTGGAGAGGGACGTAAGGCTCTATGTCGAGCCCTTGCTCGGACAGGCGAGCCCGCAGCCCCAATGTGAGTGGGTCTGTGCGAGGGCCGCTGAGGGAGGTTTGAGGGCAGGCATGCGTTTTGGGGCTGGCACCTTTGGCCTGGGAGCTAGGGCTGGACGTTCACAGCTTTCAGTGTGGACGCTGATTTTTGGTGGAGAGGGACGTAAGGCTCTATGTCGAGCCCTTGCTCGGACAGGCGAGCCCACAGCCCCAATGGGAGTGGGTCTGTGCGAGGGCCGCTGAGGGAGGTTTGAGGGCAGGCATGCGTTTTGGGGCTGGCACCTTTGGCCTGGGAGCTAGGGCTGGACGTTTACAGTTTTGAGCATGGACGCTGATTTTTGGTGGAGAGGGACGTAAGGCTCTATGTCGAGCCCTTGCTCGGACAGGCGAGCCCACAGCCCCAATGGGAGTGGGTCTGTGCGAGGGCCGCTGAGGGAGGTTTGAGGGCAGGCATGCGTTTTGGGGCTGGCACCTTTGGCCTGGGAGCTAGGGCTGGACGTTCACATTTTTCAGTGTGGACGCTGATTTTTGGTGGAGAGGGACGTAAGGCTCTATGTCGAGCCCTTGCTCGGACAGGCGAGCCCGCAGCCCCAATGGGAGTGGGTCTGTGCGAGGGCCGCTGAGGGAGGTTTGAGGGCAGGCATGCGTTTTGGGGCTGGCACCTTTGGCCTGGGAGCTAGGGCTGGACGTTTACAGTTTTGAGCATGGACGCTGATTTTGGTGGAGAGGGACGTAAGGCTCTATGTCGAGCCCTTGCTCGGACAGGCGAGCCCGCAGCCCCAATGGGAGTGGGTGTGTGCGAGGGCCGCTGAGGGAGGTTTGAGGGCAGGCATGCGTTTTGGGGCTGGCACCTTTGGCCTGGGAGCTAGGGCTGGACGTTCACATTTTTCAGTGTGGACGCTGATTTTTGGTGGAGAGGGACGTAAGGCTCTATGTCGAGCCCTTGCTCGGACAGGCGAGCCCGCAGCCCCAATGGGAGTGGGTCTGTGCGAGGGCCGCTGAGGGAGGTTTGAGGGCAGGCATGCGTTTTGGGGCTGGCACCTTTGGCCTGGGAGCTAGGGCTGGACGTTTACGGTTTTGAGCATGGACGCTGATTTTTGGTGGAGAGGGACGTAAGGCTCTATGTCGAGCCCTTGCTCGGACAGGCGAGCCCGCAGCCCCAATGGGAGTGGGTCTGTGCGAGGGCCGCTGAGGGAGGTTTGAGGGCAGGCATGCGTTTTGGGGCTGGCACCTTTGGCCTGGGAGCTAGGGCTGGACGTTCACAGTTTTGAGAGTGGACGCTGATTTTTGGTGGAGAGGGACGTAAGGCTCTATGTCGAGCCCTTGCTCGGACAGGCGAGCCCGCAGCCCCAATGGGAGTGGGTCTGTGCGAGGGCCGCTGAGGGAGGTTTGAGGGCAGGCATGCGTTTTGGGGCTGGCACCTTTGGCCTGGGAGCTAGGGCTGGACGTTCACATTTTCAGTGTGGACGCTGATTTTTGGTGGAGAGGGACGTAAGGCTCTATGTTGAGCCCTTGCTCGGACAGGCGAGCCCGCAGCCCCAATGGGAGTGGGTCTGTGCGAGGGCCGCTGAGGGAGGTTTGAGGGCAGGCATGCGTTTTGGGGCTGGCACCTTTGGCCTGGGAGCTAGGGCTGGACGTTTACAGTTTTCAGTGTGGACGCTGATTTTTGGTGGAGAGGGACGTAAGGCTCTATGTCGAGCCCTTGCTCGGACAGGCGAGCCCGCAGCCCCAATGGGAGTGGGTCTGTGCGAGGGCCGCTGAGGGAGGTTTGAGGGCAGGCATGCGTTTTGGGGCTGGCACCTTTGGCCTGGGAGCTAGGGCTGGACGTTCACATTTTCAGTGTGGACGCTGATTTTTGGTGGAGAGGGACGTAAGGCTCTATGTTGAGCCCTTGCTCGGACAGGCGAGCCCGCAGCCCCAATGTGAGTGGGTGTGTGCGAGGGCCGCTGAGGGAGGTTTGAGGGCAGGCATGCGTTTTGGGGCT
Organism: Grus americana; assembly: GCF_028858705.1. Lineage (NCBI taxonomy): Eukaryota > Metazoa > Chordata > Aves > Gruiformes > Gruidae > Grus > Grus americana. The sequence goes on along the minus strand of NC_072877.1, from coordinate 5,138,039 downwards.
GGCACCTTTGGCCTGGGAGCTAGGGCTGGACGTTCACATTTTTCCAGTGTGGACGCTGATTTTTGGTGGAGAGGGACGTAAGGCTCTATGTCGAGCCCTTGCTCGGACAGGCGAGCCCGCAGCCCCAATGGGAGTGGGTCTGTGCGAGGGCCGCTGAGGGAGGTTTGAGGGCAGGCATGCGTTTTGGGGCTGGCACCTTTGGCCTGGGAGCTAGGGCTGGACGTTCACATTTTCAGTGTGGACGCTGATTTTGGTGGAGAGGGACGTAAGGCTCTATGTTGAGCCCTTGCTCGGACAGGCGAGCCCGCAGCCCCAATGGGAGTGGGTCTGTGCGAGGGCCGCTGAGGGAGGTTTGAGGGCAGGCATGCGTTTTGGGGCTGGCACCTTTGGCCTGGGAGCTAGGGCTGGACGTTCACAGTTTTCAGTGTGGACGCTGATTTTTGGTGGAGAGGGACGTAAGGCTCTATGTTGAGCCCTTGCTCGGACAGGCGAGCCCTCAGCCCCAATGTGAGTGGGTCTGTGCGAGGGCCGCTGAGGGAGGTTTGAGGGCAGGCATGCGTTTTGGGGCTGGCACCTTTGGCCTGGGAGCTAGGGCTGGACGTTCACATTTTCAGTGTGGACGCTGATTTTGGTGGAGAGGGACGTAAGGCTCTATGTTGAGCCCTTGCTCGGACAGGCGAGCCCACAGCCCCAATGTGAGTGGGTCTGTGCGAGGGCCGCTGAGGGAGGTTTGAGGGCAGGCACGCGTTTTGGGGCTGGCACCTTTGGCCTGGGAGCTAGGGCTGGACGTTCACAGTTTTCAGTGTGGACGCTGATTTTTGGTGGAGAGGGACGTAAGGCTCTATGTCGAGCCCTTGCTCGGACAGGCGAGCCCGCAGCCCCAATGGGAGTGGGTCTGTGCGAGGGCCGCTGAGGGAGGTTTGAGGGCAGGCATGCGTTTTGGGGCTGGCACCTTTGGCCTGGGAGCTAGGGCTGGACGTTTACAGTTTTCAGCATGGACGCTGATTTTTGGTGGAGAGGGACGTAAGGCTCTATGTTGAGCCCTTGCTCGGACAGGCGAGCCCACAGCCCCAATGGGAGTGGGTCTGTGCGAGGGCCGCTGAGGGAGGTTTGAGGGCAGGCATGCGTTTTGGGGCTGGCACCTTTGGCCTGGGAGCTAGGGCTGGACGTTCACATTTTTCAGTGTGGACGCTGATTTTTGGTGGAGAGGGACGTAAGGCTCTATGTTGAGCCCTTGCTCGGACAGGCGAGCCCGCAGCCCCAATGGGAGTGGGTCTGTGCGAGGGCCGCTGAGGGAGGTTTGAGGGCAGGCATGCGTTTTGGGGCTGGCACCTTTGGCCTGGGAGCTAGGGCTGGACGTTCACATTTTCAGTGTGGACGCTGATTTTTGGTGGAGAGGGACGTAAGGCTCTATGTCGAGCCCTTGCTCGGACAGGCGAGCCCGCAGCCCCAATGGGAGTGGGTCTGTGCGAGGGCCGCTGAGGGAGGTTTGAGGGCAGGCATGCGTTTTGGGGCTGGCACCTTTGGCCTGGGAGCTAGGGCTGGACGTTCACATTTTTCAGTGTGGACGCTGATTTTTGGTGGAGAGGGACGTAAGGCTCTATGTCGAGCCCTTGCTCGGACAGGCGAGCCCGCAGCCCCAATGGGAGTGGGTCTGTGCGAGGGCCGCTGAGGGAGGTTTGAGGGCAGGCATGCGTTTTGGGGCTGGCACCTTTGGCCTGGGAGCTAGGGCTGGACGTTCACATTTTTGAGCATGGACGCTGATTTTTGGTGGAGAGGGACGTAAGGCTCTATGTCGAGCCCTTGCTCGGACAGGCGAGCCCGCAGCCCCAATGGGAGTGGGTGTGTGCGAGGGCCGCTGAGGGAGGTTTGAGGGCAGGCATGCGTTTTGGGGCTGGCACCTTTGGCCTGGGAGCTAGGGCTGGACGTTTACAGTTTTCAGTGTGGACGCTGATTTTTGGTGGAGAGGGACGTAAGGCTCTATGTCGAGCCCTTGCTCGGACAGGCGAGCCCGCAGCCCCAATGGGAGTGGGTCTGTGCGAGGGCCGCTGAGGGAGGTTTGAGGGCAGGCATGCGTTTTGGGGCTGGCACCTTTGGCCTGGGAGCTAGGGCTGGACGTTTACAGTTTTGAGCATGGACGCTGATTTTTGGTGGAGAGGGACGTAAGGCTCTATGTTGAGCCCTTGCTCGGACAGGCGAGCCCACAGCCCCAATGTGAGTGGGTCTGTGCGAGGGCCGCTGAGGGAGGTTTGAGGGCAGGCATGCGTTTTGGGGCTGGCACCTTTGGCCTGGGAGCTAGGGCTGGACGTTTACAGTTTTCAGTGTGGACGCTGATTTTTGGTGGAGAGGGACGTAAGGCTCTATGTCTAGCCCTTGCTCGGACAGGCGAGCCCTCAGCCCCAATGGGAGTGGGTCTGTGCGAGGGCCGCTGAGGGAGGTTTGAGGGCAGGCATGCGTTTTGGGGCTGGCACCTTTGGCCTGGGAGCTAGGGCTGGACGTTTACAGTTTTCAGTGTGGACGCTGATTTTTGGTGGAGAGGGACGTAAGGCTCTATGTTGAGCCTTGCTCGGACAGGCGAGCCCACAGCCCCAATGTGAGTGGGTCTGTGCGAGGGCCTCTGAGGGAGGTTTGAGGGCAGGCATGCGTTTTGGGGCTGGCACCTTTGGCCTGGGAGCTAGGGCTGGACGTTTACAGTTTTGAGCATGGACGCTGATTTTTGGTGGAGAGGGACGTAAGGCTCTATGTCGAGCCCTTGCTCGGACAGGCGAGCCCACAGCCCCAATGGGAGTGGGTCTGTGCGAGGGCCGCTGAGGGAGGTTTTGAGGGCAGGCATGCGTTTTGGGGCTGGCACCTTTGGCCTGGGAGCTAGGGCTGGACGTTCACAGTTTTCAGTGTGGACGCTGATTTTGGTGGAGAGGGACGTAAGGCTCTATGTGAGCCCTTGCTCGGACAGGCGAGCCCGCAGCCCCAATGTGAGTGGGTGTGTGCGAGGGCCGCTGAGGGATGTTTGAGGGCAGGCATGCGTTTTGGGGCTGGCACCTTTGTCCTGGGAGCTAGGGCTGGACGTTCACATTTTCAGTGTGGACGCTGATTTTTGGTGGAGAGGGACGTAAGGCTCTATGTTGAGCCCTTGCTCGGACAGGCGAGCCCGCAGCCCAATGGGAGTGGGTCTGTGCGAGGGCCGCTGAGGGAGGTTTGAGGGCAGGCATGCGTTTTGGGGCTGGCACCTTTGGCCTGGGAGCTAGGGCTGGACGTTTACGGTTTTGAGCATGGACGCTGATTTTTGGTGGAGAGGGACGTAAGGCTCTATGTCGAGCCCTTGCTCGGACAGGCGAGCCCGCAGCCCCAATGTGAGTGGGTGTGTGCGAGGGCCGCTGAGGGAGGTTTGAGGGCAGGCATGCGTTTTTGGGGCTGGCACCTTTGGCCTGGGAGCTAGGGCTGGACGTTCACATTTTTCAGTGTGGACGCTGATTTTGGTGGAGAGGGACGTAAGGCTCTATGTTGAGCCCTTGCTCGGACAGGCGAGCCCGCAGCCCCAATGGGAGTGGGTGTGTGCGAGGGCCGCTGAGGGAGGTTTGAGGGCAGGCATGCGGTTTTGGGGCTGGCACCTTTGGCCTGGGAGCTAGGCTGGACGTTCACATTTTTCAGCATGGACGCTGATTTTTGGTGGAGAGGGACGTAAGGCTCTATGTCGAGCCCTTGCTCGGACAGGCGAGCCCGCAGCCCCAATGAGAGTGGGTCTGTGCGAGGGCCGCTGAGGGGAGGTTTGAGGGCAGGCATGCGTTTTGGGGCTGGCACCTTTGGCCTGGGAGCTAGGGCTGGACGTTTACATTTTTCAGTGTGGACGCTGATTTTTGGTGGAGAGGGACGTAAGGCTCTATGTTGAGCCCTTGCTCGGACAGGCGAGCCCGCAGCCCCAATGTGAGTGGGTCTGTGCGAGGGCCGCTGAGGGAGGTTTGAGGGCAGGCATGCGTTTTGGGGCTGGCACCTTTGGCCTGGGAGCTAGGGCTGGACGTTTACAGTTTTCAGTGTGGACGCTGATTTTTGGTGGAGAGGGACGTAAGGCTCTATGTTGAGCCCTTGCTCGGACAGGCGAGCCCGCAGCCCCAATGGGAGTGGGTCTGTGCGAGGGCCGCTGAGGGAGGTTTGAGGGCAGGCATGCGTTTTGGGGCTGGCACCTTTGGCCTGGGAGCTAGGGCTGGACGTTTACAGTTTTGAGCATGGACGCTGATTTTGGTGGAGAGGGACGTAAGGCTCTATGTTGAGCCCTTGCTCGGACAGGCGAGCCCGCAGCCCCAATGTGAGTGGGTCTGTGCGAGGGCCGCTGAGGGAGGTTTGAGGGCAGGCATGCGTTTTGGGGCTGGCACCTTTGGCCTGGGAGCTAGGGCTGGACGTTCACATTTTTCAGTGTGGACGCTGATTTTTGGTGGAGAGGGACGTAAGGCTCTATGTTGAGCCCTTGCTCGGACAGGCGAGCCCGCAGCCCCAATGTGAGTGGGTCTGTGCGAGGGCCGCTGAGGGAGGTTTGAGGGCAGGCATGCGTTTTGGGGCTGGCACCTTTGGCCTGGGAGCTAGGGCTGGACGTTTACCATTTTGAGTGTGGACGCTGATTTTTGGTGGAGAGGGACGTAAGGCTCTATGTTGAGCCCTTGCTCGGACAGGCGAGCCCGCAGCCCCAATGTGAGTGGGTCTGTGCGAGGGCCGCTGAGGGAGGTTTGAGGGCAGGCATGCGTTTTGGGGCTGGCACCTTTGGCCTGGGAGCTAGGGCTGGACGTTCACATTTTTCAGTGTGGACGCTGATTTTTGGTGGAGAGGGACGTAAGGCTCTATGTTGAGCCCTTGCTCGGACAGGCGAGCCCGCAGCCCCAATGTGAGTGGGTCTGTGCGAGGGCCGCTGAGGGAGGTTTGAGGGCAGGCATGCGTTTTGGGGCTGGCACCTTTGGCCTGGGAGCTAGGGCTGGACGTTCACATTTTTCAGTGTGGACGCTGATTTTGGTGGAGAGGGTCGTAAGGCTCTATGTTGAGCCCTTGCTCGGACAGGCGAGCCCGCAGCCCCAATGTGAGTGGGTCTGTGCGAGGGCCGCTGAGGGAGGTTTGAGGGCAGGCATGCGTTTTGGGGCTGGCACCTTTGGCCTGGGAGCTAGGGCTGGACGTTCACATTTTTCAGTGTGGACGCTGATTTTTGGTGGAGAGGGACGTAAGGCTCTATGTTGAGCCCTTGCTCGGACAGGCGAGCCCGCAGCCCCAATGTGAGTGGGTCTGTGCGAGGGCCGCTGAGGGAGGTTTGAGGGCAGGCATGCGTTTTGGGGCTGGCACCTTTGGCCTGGGAGCTAGGGCTGGACGTTCACATTTTTCAGTGTGGACGCTGATTTTTGGTGGAGAGGGACGTAAGGCTCTATGTTGAGCCCTTGCTCGGACAGGCGAGCCCGCAGCCCCAATGTGAGTGGGTCTGTGCGAGGGCCGCTGAGGGAGGTTTGAGGGCAGGCATGCGTTTTGGGGCTGGCACCTTTGGCCTGGGAGCTAGGGCTGGACGTTCACATTTTTCAGTGTGGACGCTGATTTTGGTGGAGAGGGACGTAAGGCTCTATGTTGAGCCCTTGCTCGGACAGGCGAGCCCGCAGCCCCAATGTGAGTGGGTCTGTGCGAGGGCCGCTGAGGGAGGTTTGAGGGCAGGCATGCGTTTTGGGGCTGGCACCTTTGGCCTGGGAGCTAGGGCTGGACGTTCACATTTTTCAGTGTGGACGCTGATTTTTGGTGGAGAGGGACGTAAGGCTCTATGTTGAGCCCTTGCTCGGACAGGCGAGCCCGCAGCCCCAATGTGAGTGGGTCTGTGCGAGGGCCGCTGAGGGAGGTTTGAGGGCAGGCATGCGTTTTGGGGCTGGCACCTTTGGCCTGGGAGCTAGGGCTGGACGTTCACATTTTTGAGCATGGACGCTGATTTTTGGTGGAGAGGGACGTAAGGCTCTATGTTGAGCCCTTGCTCGGACAGGCGAGCCCGCAGCCCCAATGTGAGTGGGTCTGTGCGAGGGCCGCTGAGGGAGGTTTGAGGGCAGGCATGCGTTTTGGGGCTGGCACCTTTGGCCTGGGAGCTAGGGCTGGACGTTTACATTTTTCAGTGTGGACGCTGATTTTTGGTGGAGAGGGACGTAAGGCTCTATGTTGAGCCCTTGCTCGGACAGGCGAGCCCGCAGCCCCAATGTGAGTGGGTCTGTGCGAGGGCCGCTGAGGGAGGTTTGAGGGCAGGCATGCGTTTTGGGGCTGGCACCTTTGGCCTGGGAGCTAGGGCTGGACGTTCACATTTTTCAGTGTGGACGCTGATTTTTGGTGGAGAGGGACGTAAGGCTCTATGTTGAGCCCTTGCTCGGACAGGCGAGCCCGCAGCCCCAATGTGAGTGGGTCTGTGCGAGGGCCGCTGAGGGAGGTTTGAGGGCAGGCATGCGTTTTGGGGCTGGCACCTTTGGCCTGGGAGCTAGGGCTGGACGTTCACATTTTCAGTGTGGACGCTGATTTTTGGTGGAGAGGGACGTAAGGCTCTATGTTGAGCCCTTGCTCGGACAGGCGAGCCCGCAGCCCCAATGTGAGTGGGTCTGTGCGAGGGCCGCTGAGGGAGGTTTGAGGGCAGGCATGCGTTTTGGGGCTGGCACCTTTGGCCTGGGAGCTAGGGCTGGACGTTCACATTTTTCAGTGTGGACGCTGATTTTTGGTGGAGAGGGACGTAAGGCTCTATGTTGAGCCCTTGCTCGGACAGGCGAGCCCGCAGCCCCAATGTGAGTGGGTCTGTGCGAGGGCCGCTGAGGGAGGTTTGAGGGCAGGCATGCGTTTTGGGGCTGGCACCTTTGGCCTGGGAGCTAGGGCTGGACGTTCACATTTTTCAGTGTGGACGCTGATTTTTGGTGGAGAGGGACGTAAGGCTCTATGTTGAGCCCTTGCTCGGACAGGCGAGCCCGCAGCCCCAATGGGAGTGGGTCTGTGCGAGGGCCGCTGAGGGAGGTTTGAGGGCAGGCATGCGTTTTGGGGCTGGCACCTTTGGCCTGGGAGCTAGGGCTGGACGTTTACATTTTTCAGTGTGGACGCTGATTTTTGGTGGAGAGGGACGTAAGGCTCTATGTTGAGCCCTTGCTCGGACAGGCGAGCCCGCAGCCCCAATGTGAGTGGGTCTGTGCGAGGGCCGCTGAGGGAGGTTTGAGGGCAGGCATGCGTTTTGGGGCTGGCACCTTTGGCCTGGGAGCTAGGGCTGGACGTTCACATTTTTCAGTGTGGACGCTGATTTTTGGTGGAGAGGGACGTAAGGCTCTATGTTGAGCCCTTGCTCGGACAGGCGAGCCCGCAGCCCCAATGGGAGTGGGTCTGTGCGAGGGCCGCTGAGGGAGGTTTGAGGGCAGGCATGCGTTTTGGGGCTGGCACCTTTGGCCTGGGAGCTAGGGCTGGACGTTTACATTTTTCAGTGTGGACGCTGATTTTTGGTGGAGAGGGTCGTAAGGCTCTATGTTGAGCCCTTGCTCGGACAGGCGAGCCCGCAGCCCCAATGTGAGTGGGTCTGTGCGAGGGCCGCTGAGGGAGGTTTGAGGGCAGGCATGCGTTTTGGGGCTGGCACCTTTGGCCTGGGAGCTAGGGCTGGACGTTTACAGTTTTCAGTGTGGACGCTGATTTTTGGTGGAGAGGGACGTAAGGCTCTATGTTGAGCCCTTGCTCGGACAGGCGAGCCCGCAGCCCCAATGTGAGTGGGTCTGTGCGAGGGCCGCTGAGGGAGGTTTGAGGGCAGGCATGCGTTTTGGGGCTGGCACCTTTGGCCTGGGAGCTAGGGCTGGACGTTCACATTTTTCAGTGTGGACGCTGATTTTTGGTGGAGAGGGACGTAAGGCTCTATGTTGAGCCCTTGCTCGGACAGGCGAGCCCGCAGCCCCAATGGGAGTGGGTCTGTGCGAGGGCCGCTGAGGGAGGTTTGAGGGCAGGCATGCGTTTTGGGGCTGGCACCTTTGGCCTGGGAGCTAGGGCTGGACGTTTACATCTTTCAGTGTGGACGCTGATTTTTGGTGGAGAGGGACGTAAGGCTCTATGTTGAGCCCTTGCTCGGACAGGCGAGCCCGCAGCCCCAATGGGAGTGGGTCTGTGCGAGGGCCGCTGAGGGAGGTTTGAGGGCAGGCATGCGTTTTGGGGCTGGCACCTTTGGCCTGGGAGCTAGGGCTGGACGTTCACATTTTTCAGTGTGGACGCTGATTTTTGGTGGAGAGGGACGTAAGGCTCTATGTTGAGCCCTTGCTCGGACAGGCGAGCCCGCAGCCCCAATGGGAGTGGGTCTGTGCGAGGGCCGCTGAGGGAGGTTTGAGGGCAGGCATGCGTTTTGGGGCTGGCACCTTTGGCCTGGGAGCTAGGGCTGGACGTTCACATTTTTCAGTGTGGACGCTGATTTTTGGTGGAGAGGGACGTAAGGCTCTATGTTGAGCCCTTGCTCGGACAGGCGAGCCCGCAGCCCCAATGTGAGTGGGTCTGTGCGAGGGCCGCTGAGGGAGGTTTGAGGGCAGGCATGCGTTTTGGGGCTGGCACCTTTGGCCTGGGAGCTAGGGCTGGACGTTTACATTTTTCAGTGTGGACGCTGATTTTTGGTGGAGAGGGACGTAAGGCTCTATGTTGAGCCCTTGCTCGGACAGGCGAGCCCGCAGCCCCAATGTGAGTGGGTCTGTGCGAGGGCCGCTGAGGGAGGTTTGAGGGCAGGCATGCGTTTTGGGGCTGGCACCTTTGGCCTGGGAGCTAGGGCTGGACGTTCACATTTTTCAGTGTGGACGCTGATTTTTGGTGGAGAGGGACGTAAGGCTCTATGTTGAGCCCTTGCTCGGACAGGCGAGCCCGCAGCCCCAATGTGAGTGGGTCTGTGCGAGGGCCGCTGAGGGAGGTTTGAGGGCAGGCATGCGTTTTGGGGCTGGCACCTTTGGCCTGGGAGCTAGGGCTGGACGTTCACATTTTTCAGTGTGGACGCTGATTTTTGGTGGAGAGGGACGTAAGGCTCTATGTTGAGCCCTTGCTCGGACAGGCGAGCCCGCAGCCCCAATGGGAGTGGGTCTGTGCGAGGGCCGCTGAGGGAGGTTTGAGGGCAGGCATGCGTTTTGGGGCTGGCACCTTTGGCCTGGGAGCTAGGGCTGGACGTTTTCATTTTTCAGTGTGGACGCTGATTTTTGGTGGAGAGGGACGTAAGGCTCTATGTTGAGCCCTTGCTCGGACAGGCGAGCCCGCAGCCCCAATGTGAGTGGGTCTGTGCGAGGGCCGCTGAGGGAGGTTTGAGGGCAGGCATGCGTTTTGGGGCTGGCACCTTTGGCCTGGGAGCTAGGGCTGGACGTTTACATTTTTCAGTGTGGACGCTGATTTTTGGTGGAGAGGGACGTAAGGCTCTATGTTGAGCCCTTGCTCGGACAGGCGAGCCCGCAGCCCCAATGTGAGTGGGTCTGTGCGAGGGCCGCTGAGGGAGGTTTGAGGGCAGGCATGCGTTTTGGGGCTGGCACCTTTGGCCTGGGAGCTAGGGCTGGACGTTCACATTTTTCAGTGTGGACGCTGATTTTTGGTGGAGAGGGACGTAAGGCTCTATGTTGAGCCCTTGCTCGGACAGGCGAGCCCGCAGCCCCAATGTGAGTGGGTCTGTGCGAGGGCCGCTGAGGGAGGTTTGAGGGCAGGCATGCGTTTTGGGGCTGGCACCTTTGGCCTGGGAGCTAGGGCTGGACGTTCACATTTTTCAGTGTGGACGCTGATTTTTGGTGGAGAGGGACGTAAGGCTCTATGTTGAGCCCTGGCTCGGACAGGCGAGCCCGCAGCCCCAATGTGAGTGGGTCTGTGCGAGGGCCGCTGAGGGAGGTTTGAGGGCAGGCATGCGTTTTGGGGCTGGCACCTTTGGCCTGGGAGCTAGGGCTGGACGTTCACATTTTTCAGTGTGGACGCTGATTTTTGGTGGAGAGGGACGTAAGGCTCTATGTTGAGCCCTTGCTCGGACAGGCGAGCCCGCAGCCCCAATGTGAGTGGGTCTGTGCGAGGGCCGCTGAGGGAGGTTTGAGGGCAGGCATGCGTTTTGGGGCTGGCACCTTTGGCCTGGGAGCTAGGGCTGGACGTTCACATTTTTCAGTGTGGACGCTGATTTTTGGTGGAGAGGGACGTAAGGCTCTATGTTGAGCCCTTGCTCGGACAGGCGAGCCCGCAGCCCCAATGTGAGTGGGTCTGTGCGAGGGCCGCTGAGGGAGGTTTGAGGGCAGGCATGCGTTTTGGGGCTGGCACCTTTGGCCTGGGAGCTAGGGCTGGACGTTCACATTTTTCAGTGTGGACGCTGATTTTTGGTGGAGAGGGACGTAAGGCTCTATGTTGAGCCCTTGCTCGGACAGGCGAGCCCGCAGCCCCAATGGGAGTGGGTCTGTGCGAGGGCCGCTGAGGGAGGTTTGAGGGCAGGCATGCGTTTTGGGGCTGGCACCTTTGGCCTGGGAGCTAGGGCTGGACGTTCACATTTTTCAGTGTGGACGCTGATTTTTGGTGGAGAGGGACGTAAGGCTCTATGTTGAGCCCTTGCTCGGACAGGCGAGCCCGCAGCCCCAATGTGAGTGGGTCTGTGCGAGGGCCGCTGAGGGAGGTTTGAGGGCAGGCATGCGTTTTGGGGCTGGCACCTTTGGCCTGGGAGCTAGGGCTGGACGTTCACATTTTTCAGTGTGGACGCTGATTTTTGGTGGAGAGGGACGTAAGGCTCTATGTTGAGCCCTTGCTCGGTCAGGCGAGCCCGCAGCCCCAATGGGAGTGGGTCTGTGCGAGGGCCGCTGAGGGAGGTTTGAGGGCAGGCATGCGTTTTGGGGCTGGCACCTTTGGCCTGGGAGCTAGGGCTGGACGTTTACATTTTTCAGTGTGGACGCTGATTTTTGGTGGAGAGGGACGTAAGGCTCTATGTTGAGCCCTTGCTCGGACAGGCGAGCCCGCAGCCCCAATGGGAGTGGGTCTGTGCGAGGGCCGCTGAGGGAGGTTTGAGGGCAGGCATGCGTTTTGGGGCTGGCACCTTTGGCCTGGGAGCTAGGGCTGGACGTTCACATTTTTCAGTGTGGACGCTGATTTTTGGTGGAGAGGGACGTAAGGCTCTATGTTGAGCCCTTGCTCGGACAGGCGAGCCCGCAGCCCCAATGGGAGTGGGTCTGTGCGAGGGCCGCTGAGGGAGGTTTGAGGGCAGGCATGCGTTTTGGGGCTGGCACCTTTGGCCTGGGAGCTAGGGCTGGACGTTCACATTTTTCAGTGTGGACGCTGATTTTTGGTGGAGAGGGACGTAAGGCTCTATGTTGAGCCCTTGCTCGGACAGGCGAGCCCGCAGCCCCAATGTGAGTGGGTCTGTGCGAGGGCCGCTGAGGGAGGTTTGAGGGCAGGCATGCGTTTTGGGGCTGGCACCTTTGGCCTGGGAGCTAGGGCTGGACGTTTACATTTTTCAGTGTGGACGCTGATTTTTGGTGGAGAGGGACGTAAGGCTCTATGTTGAGCCCTTGCTCGGACAGGCGAGCCCGCAGCCCCAATGTGAGTGGGTCTGTGCGAGGGCCGCTGAGGGAGGTTTGAGGGCAGGCATGCGTTTTGGGGCTGGCACCTTTGGCCTGGGAGCTAGGGCTGGACGTTCACATTTTTCAGTGTGGACGCTGATTTTGGTGGAGAGGGACGTAAGGCTCTATGTTGAGCCCTTGCTCGGACAGGCGAGCCCGCAGCCCCAATGTGAGTGGGTCTGTGCGAGGGCCGCTGAGGGAGGTTTGAGGGCAGGCATGCGTTTTGGGGCTGGCACCTTTGGCCTGGGAGCTAGGGCTGGACGTTCACATTTTTCAGTGTGGACGCTGATTTTTGGTGGAGAGGGACGTAAGGCTCTATGTTGAGCCCTTGCTCGGACAGGCGAGCCCGCAGCCCCAATGTGAGTGGGTCTGTGCGAGGGCCGCTGAGGGAGGTTTGAGGGCAGGCATGCGTTTTGGGGCTGGCACCTTTGGCCTGGGAGCTAGGGCTGGACGTTTACATTTTTGAGTGTGGACGCTGATTTTGGTGGAGAGGGACGTAAGGCTCTATGTTGAGCCCTTGCTCGGACAGGCGAGCCCGCAGCCCCAATGTGAGTGGGTCTGTGCGAGGGCCGCTGAGGGAGGTTTGAGGGCAGGCATGCGTTTTGGGGCTGGCACCTTTGGCCTGGGAGCTAGGGCTGGACGTTTACATTTTTCAGTGTGGACGCTGATTTTGGTGGAGAGGGTCGTAAGGCTCTATGTTGAGCCCTTGCTCGGACAGGCGAGCCCGCAGCCCCAATGTGAGTGGGTCTGTGCGAGGGCCGCTGAGGGAGGTTTGAGGGCAGGCATGCGTTTTGGGGCTGGCACCTTTGGCCTGGGAGCTAGGGCTGGACGTTCACATTTTCAGTGTGGACGCTGATTTTTGGTGGAGAGGGACGTAAGGCTCTATGTTGAGCCCTTGCTCGGACAGGCGAGCCCGCAGCCCCAATGTGAGTGGGTCTGTGCGAGGGCCGCTGAGGGAGGTTTGAGGGCAGGCATGCGTTTTGGGGCTGGCACCTTTGGCCTGGGAGCTAGGGCTGGACGTTCACATTTTTCAGTGTGGACGCTGATTTTTGGTGGAGAGGGACGTAAGGCTCTATGTTGAGCCCTTGCTCGGACAGGCGAGCCCGCAGCCCCAATGTGAGTGGGTCTGTGCGAGGGCCGCTGAGGGAGGTTTGAGGGCAGGCATGCGTTTTGGGGCTGGCACCTTTGGCCTGGGAGCTAGGGCTGGACGTTTACATTTTTCAGTGTGGACGCTGATTTTTGGTGGAGAGGGACGTAAGGCTCTATGTTGAGCCCTTGCTCGGACAGGCGAGCCCGCAGCCCCAATGTGAGTGGGTCTGTGCGAGGGCCGCTGAGGGAGGTTTGAGGGCAGGCATGCGTTTTGGGGCTGGCACCTTTGGCCTGGGAGCTAGGGCTGGACGTTTACATTTTTCAGTGTGGACGCTGATTTTTGGTGGAGAGGGACGTAAGGCTCTATGTTGAGCCCTTGCTCGGACAGGCGAGCCCGCAGCCCCAATGTGAGTGGGTCTGTGCGAGGGCCGCTGAGGGAGGTTTGAGGGCAGGCATGCGTTTTGGGGCTGGCACCTTTGGCCTGGGAGCTAGGGCTGGACGTTCACATTTTTCAGTGTGGACGCTGATTTTTGGTGGAGAGGGACGTAAGGCTCTATGTTGAGCCCTTGCTCGGACAGGCGAGCCCGCAGCCCCAATGTGAGTGGGTCTGTGCGAGGGCCGCTGAGGGAGGTTTGAGGGCAGGCATGCGTTTTGGGGCTGGCACCTTTGGCCTGGGAGCTAGGGCTGGACGTTCACATTTTTCAGTGTGGACGCTGATTTTTGGTGGAGAGGGACGTAAGGCTCTATGTTGAGCCCTTGCTCGGACAGGCGAGCCCGCAGCCCCAATGGGAGTGGGTCTGTGCGAGGGCCGCTGAGGGAGGTTTGAGGGCAGGCATGCGTTTTGGGGCTGGCACCTTTGGCCTGGGAGCTAGGGCTGGACGTTCACATTTTTCAGTGTGGACGCTGATTTTTGGTGGAGAGGGACGTAAGGCTCTATGTCGAGCCCTTGCTCGGACAGGCGAGCCCGCAGCCCCAATGTGAGTGGGTCTGTGCGAGGGCCGCTGAGGGAGGTTTGAGGGCAGGCATGCGTTTTGGGGCTGGCACCTTTGGCCTGGGAGCTAGGGCTGGACGTTCACATTTTTCAGTGTGGACGCTGATTTTTGGTGGAGAGGGACGTAAGGCTCTATGTTGAGCCCTTGCTCGGACAGGCGAGCCCGCAGCCCCAATGTGAGTGGGTCTGTGCGAGGGCCGCTGAGGGAGGTTTGAGGGCAGGCATGCGTTTTGGGGCTGGCACCTTTGGCCTGGGAGCTAGGGCTGGACGTTCACATTTTTCAGTGTGGACGCTGATTTTGGTGGAGAGGGTCGTAAGGCTCTATGTTGAGCCCTTGCTCGGACAGGCGAGCCCGCAGCCCCAATGGGAGTGGGTCTGTGCGAGGGCCGCTGAGGGAGGTTTGAGGGCAGGCATGCGTTTTGGGGCTGGCACCTTTGGCCTGGGAGCTAGGGCTGGACGTTCACATTTTTCAGTGTGGACGCTGATTTTTGGTGGAGAGGGACGTAAGGCTCTATGTTGAGCCCTTGCTCGGACAGGCGAGCCCGCAGCCCCAATGTGAGTGGGTCTGTGCGAGGGCCGCTGAGGGAGGTTTGAGGGCAGGCATGCGTTTTGGGGCTGGCACCTTTGGCCTGGGAGCTAGGGCTGGACGTTCACATTTTTCAGTGTGGACGCTGATTTTTGGTGGAGAGGGACGTAAGGCTCTATGTTGAGCCCTTGCTCGGACAGGCGAGCCCGCAGCCCCAATGTGAGTGGGTCTGTGCGAGGGCCGCTGAGGGAGGTTTGAGGGCAGGCATGCGTTTTGGGGCTGGCACCTTTGGCCTGGGAGCTAGGGCTGGACGTTCACATTTTTCAGTGTGGACGCTGATTTTTGGTGGAGAGGGTCGTAAGGCTCTATGTTGAGCCCTTGCTCGGACAGGCGAGCCCGCAGCCCCAATGTGAGTGGGTCTGTGCGAGGGCCGCTGAGGGAGGTTTGAGGGCAGGCATGCGTTTTGGGGCTGGCACCTTTGGCCTGGGAGCTAGGGCTGGACGTTCACATTTTTCAGTGTGGACGCTGATTTTTGGTGGAGAGGGACGTAAGGCTCTATGTTGAGCCCTTGCTCGGACAGGCGAGCCCGCAGCCCCAATGTGAGTGGGTCTGTGCGAGGGCCGCTGAGGGAGGTTTGAGGGCAGGCATGCGTTTTGGGGCTGGCACCTTTGGCCTGGGAGCTAGGGCTGGACGTTCACATTTTTCAGTGTGGACGCTGATTTTGGTGGAGAGGGACGTAAGGCTCTATGTTGAGCCCTTGCTCGGACAGGCGAGCCCGCAGCCCCAATGTGAGTGGGTCTGTGCGAGGGCCGCTGAGGGAGGTTTGAGGGCAGGCATGCGTTTTGGGGCTGGCACCTTTGGCCTGGGAGCTAGGGCTGGACGTTCACATTTTTCAGTGTGGACGCTGATTTTTGGTGGAGAGGGACGTAAGGCTCTATGTTGAGCCCTTGCTCGGACAGGCGAGCCCGCAGCCCCAATGTGAGTGGGTCTGTGCGAGGGCCGCTGAGGGAGGTTTGAGGGCAGGCATGCGTTTTGGGGCTGGCACCTTTGGCCTGGGAGCTAGGGCTGGACGTTCACATTTTTCAGTGTGGACGCTGATTTTTGGTGGAGAGGGACGTAAGGCTCTATGTTGAGCCCTTGCTCGGACAGGCGAGCCCGCAGCCCCAATGGGAGTGGGTCTGTGCGAGGGCCGCTGAGGGAGGTTTGAGGGCAGGCATGCGTTTTGGGGCTGGCACCTTTGGCCTGGGAGCTAGGGCTGGACGTTCACATTTTTCAGTGTGGACGCTGATTTTTGGTGGAGAGGGTCGTAAGGCTCTATGTTGAGCCCTTGCTCGGACAGGCGAGCCCGCAGCCCCAATGTGAGTGGGTCTGTGCGAGGGCCGCTGAGGGAGGTTTGAGGGCAGGCATGCGTTTTGGGGCTGGCACCTTTGGCCTGGGAGCTAGGGCTGGACGTTCACATTTTTCAGTGTGGACGCTGATTTTTGGTGGAGAGGGACGTAAGGCTCTATGTTGAGCCCTTGCTCGGACAGGCGAGCCCGCAGCCCCAATGTGAGTGGGTCTGTGCGAGGGCCGCTGAGGGAGGTTTGAGGGCAGGCATGCGTTTTGGGGCTGGCACCTTTGGCCTGGGAGCTAGGGCTGGACGTTCACATTTTTCAGTGTGGACGCTGATTTTTGGTGGAGAGGGACGTAAGGCTCTATGTTGAGCCCTTGCTCGGACAGGCGAGCCCGCAGCCCCAATGTGAGTGGGTCTGTGCGAGGGCCGCTGAGGGAGGTTTGAGGGCAGGCATGCGTTTTGGGGCTGGCACCTTTGGCCTGGGAGCTAGGGCTGGACGTTCACATTTTTCAGTGTGGACGCTGATTTTTGGTGGAGAGGGACGTAAGGCTCTATGTTGAGCCCTTGCTCGGACAGGCGAGCCCGCAGCCCCAATGTGAGTGGGTCTGTGCGAGGGCCGCTGAGGGAGGTTTGAGGGCAGGCATGCGTTTTGGGGCTGGCACCTTTGGCCTGGGAGCTAGGGCTGGACGTTTACATTTTTCAGTGTGGACGCTGATTTTGGTGGAGAGGGTCGTAAGGCTCTATGTTGAGCCCTTGCTCGGACAGGCGAGCCCGCAGCCCCAATGTGAGTGGGTCTGTGCGAGGGCCGCTGAGGGAGGTTTGAGGGCAGGCATGCGTTTTGGGGCTGGCACCTTTGGCCTGGGAGCTAGGGCTGGACGTTCACATTTTTCAGTGTGGACGCTGATTTTGGTGGAGAGGGACGTAAGGCTCTATGTTGAGCCCTTGCTCGGACAGGCGAGCCCGCAGCCCCAATGTGAGTGGGTCTGTGCGAGGGCCGCTGAGGGAG
The DNA here is from genome assembly GCF_028858705.1 of Grus americana. Classification (NCBI taxonomy): domain Eukaryota; kingdom Metazoa; phylum Chordata; class Aves; order Gruiformes; family Gruidae; genus Grus; species Grus americana. The sequence goes on along the minus strand of NC_072877.1, from coordinate 5,121,557 downwards.
GTTTGAGGGCAGGCATGCGTTTTGGGGCTGGCACCTTTGGCCTGGGAGCTAGGGCTGGACGTTCACATTTTTCAGTGTGGACGCTGATTTTTGGTGGAGAGGGACGTAAGGCTCTATGTTGAGCCCTTGCTCGGACAGGCGAGCCCGCAGCCCCAATGTGAGTGGGTCTGTGCGAGGGCCGCTGAGGGAGGTTTGAGGGCAGGCATGCGTTTTGGGGCTGGCACCTTTGGCCTGGGAGCTAGGGCTGGACGTTTTCAGTTTTCAGTGTGGACGCTGATTTTTGGTGGAGAGGGTCGTAAGGCTCTATGTTGAGCCCTTGCTCGGACAGGCGAGCCCGCAGCCCCAATGTGAGTGGGTCTGTGCGAGGGCCGCTGAGGGAGGTTTGAGGGCAGGCATGCGTTTTGGGGCTGGCACCTTTGGCCTGGGAGCTAGGGCTGGACGTTCACATTTTTCAGTGTGGACGCTGATTTTTGGTGGAGAGGGACGTAAGGCTCTATGTTGAGCCCTTGCTCGGACAGGCGAGCCCGCAGCCCCAATGTGAGTGGGTCTGTGCGAGGGCCGCTGAGGGAGGTTTGAGGGCAGGCATGCGTTTTGGGGCTGGCACCTTTGGCCTGGGAGCTAGGGCTGGACGTTTACATTTTTCAGTGTGGACGCTGATTTTTGGTGGAGAGGGTCGTAAGGCTCTATGTTGAGCCCTTGCTCGGACAGGCGAGCCCGCAGCCCCAATGGGAGTGGGTCTGTGCGAGGGCCGCTGAGGGAGGTTTGAGGGCAGGCATGCGTTTTGGGGCTGGCACCTTTGGCCTGGGAGCTAGGGCTGGACGTTTACATTTTTCAGTGTGGACGCTGATTTTTGGTGGAGAGGGACGTAAGGCTCTATGTTGAGCCCTTGCTCGGACAGGCGAGCCCGCAGCCCCAATGTGAGTGGGTCTGTGCGAGGGCCGCTGAGGGAGGTTTGAGGGCAGGCATGCGTTTTGGGGCTGGCACCTTTGGCCTGGGAGCTAGGGCTGGACGTTCACATTTTTCAGTGTGGACGCTGATTTTGGTGGAGAGGGTCGTAAGGCTCTATGTTGAGCCCTTGCTCGGACAGGCGAGCCCGCAGCCCCAATGGGAGTGGGTCTGTGCGAGGGCCGCTGAGGGAGGTTTGAGGGCAGGCATGCGTTTTGGGGCTGGCACCTTTGGCCTGGGAGCTAGGGCTGGACGTTCACATTTTCAGTGTGGACGCTGATTTTTGGTGGAGAGGGACGTAAGGCTCTATGTTGAGCCCTTGCTCGGACAGGCGAGCCCGCAGCCCCAATGTGAGTGGGTCTGTGCGAGGGCCGCTGAGGGAGGTTTGAGGGCAGGCATGCGTTTTGGGGCTGGCACCTTTGGCCTGGGAGCTAGGGCTGGACGTTTACATTTTTGAGTGTGGACGCTGATTTTGGTGGAGAGGGACGTAAGGCTCTATGTTGAGCCCTTGCTCGGACAGGCGAGCCCGCAGCCCCAATGTGAGTGGGTCTGTGCGAGGGCCGCTGAGGGAGGTTTGAGGGCAGGCATGCGTTTTGGGGCTGGCACCTTTGGCCTGGGAGCTAGGGCTGGACGTTCACATTTTTCAGTGTGGACGCTGATTTTGGTGGAGAGGGACGTAAGGCTCTATGTTGAGCCCTTGCTCGGACAGGCGAGCCCGCAGCCCCAATGGGAGTGGGTCTGTGCGAGGGCCGCTGAGGGAGGTTTGAGGGCAGGCATGCGTTTTGGGGCTGGCACCTTTGGCCTGGGAGCTAGGGCTGGACGTTCACATTTTTCAGTGTGGACGCTGATTTTGGTGGAGAGGGACGTAAGGCTCTATGTTGAGCCCTTGCTCGGACAGGCGAGCCCGCAGCCCCAATGTGAGTGGGTCTGTGCGAGGGCCGCTGAGGGAGGTTTGAGGGCAGGCATGCGTTTTGGGGCTGGCACCTTTGGCCTGGGAGCTAGGGCTGGACGTTCACATTTTTCAGTGTGGACGCTGATTTTTGGTGGAGAGGGTCGTAAGGCTCTATGTTGAGCCCTTGCTCGGACAGGCGAGCCCGCAGCCCCAATGTGAGTGGGTCTGTGCGAGGGCCGCTGAGGGAGGTTTGAGGGCAGGCATGCGTTTTGGGGCTGGCACCTTTGGCCTGGGAGCTAGGGCTGGACGTTCACATTTTTCAGTGTGGACGCTGATTTTTGGTGGAGAGGGACGTAAGGCTCTATGTTGAGCCCTTGCTCGGACAGGCGAGCCCGCAGCCCCAATGTGAGTGGGTCTGTGCGAGGGCCGCTGAGGGAGGTTTGAGGGCAGGCATGCGTTTTGGGGCTGGCACCTTTGGCCTGGGAGCTAGGGCTGGACGTTCACATTTTTCAGTGTGGACGCTGATTTTTGGTGGAGAGGGACGTAAGGCTCTATGTTGAGCCCTTGCTCGGACAGGCGAGCCCGCAGCCCCAATGTGAGTGGGTCTGTGCGAGGGCCGCTGAGGGAGGTTTGAGGGCAGGCATGCGTTTTGGGGCTGGCACCTTTGGCCTGGGAGCTAGGGCTGGACGTTCACATTTTTCAGTGTGGACGCTGATTTTTGGTGGAGAGGGACGTAAGGCTCTATGTTGAGCCCTTGCTCGGACAGGCGAGCCCGCAGCCCCAATGTGAGTGGGTCTGTGCGAGGGCCGCTGAGGGAGGTTTGAGGGCAGGCATGCGTTTTGGGGCTGGCACCTTTGGCCTGGGAGCTAGGGCTGGACGTTCACATTTTTCAGTGTGGACGCTGATTTTTGGTGGAGAGGGACGTAAGGCTCTATGTTGAGCCCTTGCTCGGACAGGCGAGCCCGCAGCCCCAATGTGAGTGGGTCTGTGCGAGGGCCGCTGAGGGAGGTTTGAGGGCAGGCATGCGTTTTGGGGCTGGCACCTTTGGCCTGGGAGCTAGGGCTGGACGTTCACATTTTTCAGTGTGGACGCTGATTTTTGGTGGAGAGGGTCGTAAGGCTCTATGTTGAGCCCTTGCTCGGACAGGCGAGCCCGCAGCCCCAATGTGAGTGGGTCTGTGCGAGGGCCGCTGAGGGAGGTTTGAGGGCAGGCATGCGTTTTGGGGCTGGCACCTTTGGCCTGGGAGCTAGGGCTGGACGTTCACATTTTTCAGTGTGGACGCTGATTTTTGGTGGAGAGGGACGTAAGGCTCTATGTTGAGCCCTTGCTCGGACAGGCGAGCCCGCAGCCCCAATGTGAGTGGGTCTGTGCGAGGGCCGCTGAGGGAGGTTTGAGGGCAGGCATGCGTTTTGGGGCTGGCACCTTTGGCCTGGGAGCTAGGGCTGGACGTTCACATTTTTCAGTGTGGACGCTGATTTTTGGTGGAGAGGGTCGTAAGGCTCTATGTTGAGCCCTTGCTCGGACAGGCGAGCCCGCAGCCCCAATGTGAGTGGGTCTGTGCGAGGGCCGCTGAGGGAGGTTTGAGGGCAGGCATGCGTTTTGGGGCTGGCACCTTTGGCCTGGGAGCTAGGGCTGGACGTTCACATTTTTCAGTGTGGACGCTGATTTTTGGTGGAGAGGGACGTAAGGCTCTATGTTGAGCCCTTGCTCGGACAGGCGAGCCCGCAGCCCCAATGTGAGTGGGTCTGTGCGAGGGCCGCTGAGGGAGGTTTGAGGGCAGGCATGCGTTTTGGGGCTGGCACCTTTGGCCTGGGAGCTAGGGCTGGACGTTTACATTTTTCAGTGTGGACGCTGATTTTTGGTGGAGAGGGTCGTAAGGCTCTATGTTGAGCCCTTGCTCGGACAGGCGAGCCCGCAGCCCCAATGTGAGTGGGTCTGTGCGAGGGCCGCTGAGGGAGGTTTGAGGGCAGGCATGCGTTTTGGGGCTGGCACCTTTGGCCTGGGAGCTAGGGCTGGACGTTTACCATTGTTCAGTGTGGACGCTGATTTTTGGTGGAGAGGGTCGTAAGGCTCTATGTTGAGCCCTTGCTCGGACAGGCGAGCCCGCAGCCCCAATGTGAGTGGGTCTGTGCGAGGGCCGCTGAGGGAGGTTTGAGGGCAGGCATGCGTTTTGGGGCTGGCACCTTTGGCCTGGGAGCTAGGGCTGGACGTTCACATTTTTCAGTGTGGACGCTGATTTTTGGTGGAGAGGGTCGTAAGGCTCTATGTTGAGCCCTTGCTCGGACAGGCGAGCCCGCAGCCCCAATGTGAGTGGGTCTGTGCGAGGGCCGCTGAGGGAGGTTTGAGGGCAGGCATGCGTTTTGGGGCTGGCACCTTTGGCCTGGGAGCTAGGGCTGGACGTTCACATTTTGAGTGTGGACGCTGATTTTTGGTGGAGAGGGTCGTAAGGCTCTATGTTGAGCCCTTGCTCGGACAGGCGAGCCCGCAGCCCCAATGTGAGTGGGTCTGTGCGAGGGCCGCTGAGGGAGGTTTGAGGGCAGGCATGCGTTTTGGGGCTGGCACCTTTGGCCTGGGAGCTAGGGCTGGACGTTCACATTTTTCAGTGTGGACGCTGATTTTTGGTGGAGAGGGACGTAAGGCTCTATGTTGAGCCCTTGCTCGGACAGGCGAGCCCGCAGCCCCAATGTGAGTGGGTCTGTGCGAGGGCCGCTGAGGGAGGTTTGAGGGCAGGCATGCGTTTTGGGGCTGGCACCTTTGGCCTGGGAGCTAGGGCTGGACGTTCACATTTTTGAGTGTGGACGCTGATTTTTGGTGGAGAGGGACGTAAGGCTCTATGTTGAGCCCTTGCTCGGACAGGCGAGCCCGCAGCCCCAATGTGAGTGGGTCTGTGCGAGGGCCGCTGAGGGAGGTTTGAGGGCAGGCATGCGTTTTGGGGCTGGCACCTTTGGCCTGGGAGCTAGGGCTGGACGTTCACATTTTTCAGTGTGGACGCTGATTTTTGGTGGAGAGGGTCGTAAGGCTCTATGTTGAGCCCTGGCTCGGACAGGCGAGCCCGCAGCCCCAATGTGAGTGGGTCTGTGCGAGGGCCGCTGAGGGAGGTTTGAGGGCAGGCATGCGTTTTGGGGCTGGCACCTTTGGCCTGGGAGCTAGGGCTGGACGTTCACATTTTTCAGTGTGGACGCTGATTTTTGGTGGAGAGGGTCGTAAGGCTCTATGTTGAGCCCTTGCTCGGACAGGCGAGCCCGCAGCCCCAATGTGAGTGGGTCTGTGCGAGGGCCGCTGAGGGAGGTTTGAGGGCAGGCATGCGTTTTGGGGCTGGCACCTTTGGCCTGGGAGCTAGGGCTGGACGTTCACATTTTTGAGTGTGGACGCTGATTTTTGGTGGAGAGGGACGTAAGGCTCTATGTTGAGCCCTTGCTCGGACAGGCGAGCCCGCAGCCCCAATGTGAGTGGGTCTGTGCGAGGGCCGCTGAGGGAGGTTTGAGGGCAGGCATGCGTTTTGGGGCTGGCACCTTTGGCCTGGGAGCTAGGGCTGGACGTTCACATTTTTCAGTGTGGACGCTGATTTTTGGTGGAGAGGGTCGTAAGGCTCTATGTTGAGCCCTTGCTCGGACAGGCGAGCCCGCAGCCCCAATGTGAGTGGGTCTGTGCGAGGGCCGCTGAGGGAGGTTTGAGGGCAGGCATGCGTTTTGGGGCTGGCACCTTTGGCCTGGGAGCTAGGGCTGGACGTTCACATTTTTCAGTGTGGACGCTGATTTTTGGTGGAGAGGGACGTAAGGCTCTATGTTGAGCCCTTGCTCGGACAGGCGAGCCCGCAGCCCCAATGTGAGTGGGTCTGTGCGAGGGCCGCTGAGGGAGGTTTGAGGGCAGGCATGCGTTTTGGGGCTGGCACCTTTGGCCTGGGAGCTAGGGCTGGACGTTCACATTTTTCAGTGTGGACGCTGATTTTTGGTGGAGAGGGACGTAAGGCTCTATGTTGAGCCCTTGCTCGGACAGGCGAGCCCGCAGCCCCAATGTGAGTGGGTCTGTGCGAGGGCCGCTGAGGGAGGTTTGAGGGCAGGCATGCGTTTTGGGGCTGGCACCTTTGGCCTGGGAGCTAGGGCTGGACGTTCACATTTTTCAGTGTGGACGCTGATTTTTGGTGGAGAGGGACGTAAGGCTCTATGTTGAGCCCTTGCTCGGACAGGCGAGCCCGCAGCCCCAATGTGAGTGGGTCTGTGCGAGGGCCGCTGAGGGAGGTTTGAGGGCAGGCATGCGTTTTGGGGCTGGCACCTTTGGCCTGGGAGCTAGGGCTGGACGTTCACATTTTTCAGTGTGGACGCTGATTTTTGGTGGAGAGGGACGTAAGGCTCTATGTTGAGCCCTTGCTCGGACAGGCGAGCCCGCAGCCCCAATGTGAGTGGGTCTGTGCGAGGGCCGCTGAGGGAGGTTTGAGGGCAGGCATGCGTTTTGGGGCTGGCACCTTTGGCCTGGGAGCTAGGGCTGGACGTTCACATTTTTCAGTGTGGACGCTGATTTTTGGTGGAGAGGGACGTAAGGCTCTATGTTGAGCCCTTGCTCGGACAGGCGAGCCCGCAGCCCAATGTGAGTGGGTCTGTGCGAGGGCCGCTGAGGGAGGTTTGAGGGCAGGCATGCGTTTTGGGGCTGGCACCTTTGGCCTGGGAGCTAGGGCTGGACGTTCACATTTTTCAGTGTGGACGCTGATTTTTGGTGGAGAGGGACGTAAGGCTCTATGTTGAGCCCTTGCTCGGACAGGCGAGCCCGCAGCCCCAATGTGAGTGGGTCTGTGCGAGGGCCGCTGAGGGAGGTTTGAGGGCAGGCATGCGTTTTGGGGCTGGCACCTTTGGCCTGGGAGCTAGGGCTGGACGTTTACATTTTTCAGTGTGGACGCTGATTTTGGTGGAGAGGGTCGTAAGGCTCTATGTTGAGCCCTTGCTCGGACAGGCGAGCCCGCAGCCCCAATGTGAGTGGGTCTGTGCGAGGGCCGCTGAGGGAGGTTTGAGGGCAGGCATGCGTTTTGGGGCTGGCACCTTTGGCCTGGGAGCTAGGGCTGGACGTTTACATTTTTCAGTGTGGACGCTGATTTTGGTGGAGAGGGACGTAAGGCTCTATGTTGAGCCCTTGCTCGGACAGGCGAGCCCGCAGCCCCAATGTGAGTGGGTCTGTGCGAGGGCCGCTGAGGGAGGTTTGAGGGCAGGCATGCGTTTTGGGGCTGGCACCTTTGGCCTGGGAGCTAGGGCTGGACGTTCACATTTTTCAGTGTGGACGCTGATTTTTGGTGGAGAGGGACGTAAGGCTCTATGTTGAGCCCTTGCTCGGACAGGCGAGCCCGCAGCCCCAATGTGAGTGGGTCTGTGCGAGGGCCGCTGAGGGAGGTTTGAGGGCAGGCATGCGTTTTGGGGCTGGCACCTTTGGCCTGGGAGCTAGGGCTGGACGTTCACATTTTTCAGTGTGGACGCTGATTTTGGTGGAGAGGGTCGTAAGGCTCTATGTTGAGCCCTTGCTCGGACAGGCGAGCCCGCAGCCCCAATGTGAGTGGGTCTGTGCGAGGGCCGCTGAGGGAGGTTTGAGGGCAGGCATGCGTTTTGGGGCTGGCACCTTTGGCCTGGGAGCTAGGGCTGGACGTTCACATTTTCAGTGTGGACGCTGATTTTGGTGGAGAGGGTCGTAAGGCTCTATGTTGAGCCCTTGCTCGGACAGGCGAGCCCGCAGCCCCAATGTGAGTGGGTCTGTGCGAGGGCCGCTGAGGGAGGTTTGAGGGCAGGCATGCGTTTTGGGGCTGGCACCTTTGGCCTGGGAGCTAGGGCTGGACGTTCACATTTTTCAGTGTGGACGCTGATTTTTGGTGGAGAGGGACGTAAGGCTCTATGTTGAGCCCTTGCTCGGACAGGCGAGCCCGCAGCCCCAATGTGAGTGGGTCTGTGCGAGGGCCGCTGAGGGAGGTTTGAGGGCAGGCATGCGTTTTGGGGCTGGCACCTTTGGCCTGGGAGCTAGGGCTGGACGTTCACATTTTTCAGTGTGGACGCTGATTTTGGTGGAGAGGGACGTAAGGCTCTATGTTGAGCCCTTGCTCGGACAGGCGAGCCCGCAGCCCCAATGTGAGTGGGTCTGTGCGAGGGCCGCTGAGGGAGGTTTGAGGGCAGGCATGCGTTTTGGGGCTGGCACCTTTGGCCTGGGAGCTAGGGCTGGACGTTCACATTTTTCAGTGTGGACGCTGATTTTGGTGGAGAGGGTCGTAAGGCTCTATGTTGAGCCCTTGCTCGGACAGGCGAGCCCGCAGCCCCAATGTGAGTGGGTCTGTGCGAGGGCCGCTGAGGGAGGTTTGAGGGCAGGCATGCGTTTTGGGGCTGGCACCTTTGGCCTGGGAGCTAGGGCTGGACGTTCACATTTTTCAGTGTGGACGCTGATTTTTGGTGGAGAGGGACGTAAGGCTCTATGTTGAGCCCTTGCTCGGACAGGCGAGCCCGCAGCCCCAATGTGAGTGGGTCTGTGCGAGGGCCGCTGAGGGAGGTTTGAGGGCAGGCATGCGTTTTGGGGCTGGCACCTTTGGCCTGGGAGCTAGGGCTGGACGTTCACATTTTTCAGTGTGGACGCTGATTTTGGTGGAGAGGGACGTAAGGCTCTATGTTGAGCCCTTGCTCGGACAGGCGAGCCCGCAGCCCCAATGTGAGTGGGTCTGTGCGAGGGCCGCTGAGGGAGGTTTGAGGGCAGGCATGCGTTTTGGGGCTGGCACCTTTGGCCTGGGAGCTAGGGCTGGACGTTCACATTTTTCAGTGTGGACGCTGATTTTTGGTGGAGAGGGACGTAAGGCTCTATGTTGAGCCCTTGCTCGGACAGGCGAGCCCGCAGCCCCAATGTGAGTGGGTCTGTGCGAGGGCCGCTGAGGGAGGTTTGAGGGCAGGCATGCGTTTTGGGGCTGGCACCTTTGGCCTGGGAGCTAGGGCTGGACGTTCACATTTTTCAGTGTGGACGCTGATTTTTGGTGGAGAGGGACGTAAGGCTCTATGTTGAGCCCTTGCTCGGACAGGCGAGCCCGCAGCCCCAATGTGAGTGGGTCTGTGCGAGGGCCGCTGAGGGAGGTTTGAGGGCAGGCATGCGTTTTGGGGCTGGCACCTTTGGCCTGGGAGCTAGGGCTGGACGTTCACATTTTCCAGTGTGGACGCTGATTTTTGGTGGAGAGGGACGTAAGGCTCTATGTTGAGCCCTTGCTCGGACAGGCGAGCCCGCAGCCCCAATGTGAGTGGGTCTGTGCGAGGGCCGCTGAGGGAGGTTTGAGGGCAGGCATGCGTTTTGGGGCTGGCACCTTTGGCCTGGGAGCTAGGGCTGGACGTTCACATTTTTGAGTGTGGACGCTGATTTTTGGTGGAGAGGGACGTAAGGCTCTATGTTGAGCCCTTGCTCGGACAGGCGAGCCCGCAGCCCCAATGTGAGTGGGTGTGTGCGAGGGCCGCTGAGGGAGGTTTGAGGGCAGGCATGCGTTTTGGGGCTGGCACCTTTGGCCTGGGAGCTAGGGCTGGACGTTCACATTTTTCAGTGTGGACGCTGATTTTTGGTGGAGAGGGACGTAAGGCTCTATGTTGAGCCCTTGCTCGGACAGGCGAGCCCGCAGCCCCAATGTGAGTGGGTCTGTGCGAGGGCCGCTGAGGGAGGTTTGAGGGCAGGCATGCGTTTTGGGGCTGGCACCTTTGGCCTGGGAGCTAGGGCTGGACGTTTAGATTTTTCAGTGTGGACGCTGATTTTTGGTGGAGAGGGTCGTAAGGCTCTATGTTGAGCCCTTGCTCGGACAGGCGAGCCCGCAGCCCCAATGTGAGTGGGTCTGTGCGAGGGCCGCTGAGGGAGGTTTGAGGGCAGGCATGCGTTTTGGGGCTGGCACCTTTGGCCTGGGAGCTAGGGCTGGACGTTTACATTTTTCAGTGTGGACGCTGATTTTGGTGGAGAGGGACGTAAGGCTCTATGTTGAGCCCTTGCTCGGACAGGCGAGCCCGCAGCCCCAATGTGAGTGGGTCTGTGCGAGGGCCGCTGAGGGAGGTTTGAGGGCAGGCATGCGTTTTGGGGCTGGCACCTTTGGCCTGGGAGCTCGGGCTGGACGTTTACATTTTTCAGTGTGGACGCTGATTTTTGGTGGAGAGGGACGTAAGGCTCTATGTTGAGCCCTTGCTCGGACAGGCGAGCCCGCAGCCCCAATGTGAGTGGGTCTGTGCGAGGGCCGCTGAGGGAGGTTTGAGGGCAGGCATGCGTTTTGGGGCTGGCACCTTTGGCCTGGGAGCTAGGGCTGGACGTTTACATTTTTGAGCGTGGACGCTGATTTTTGGTGGAGAGGGTCGTAAGGCTCTATGTTGAGCCCTTGCTCGGACAGGCGAGCCCGCAGCCCCAATGTGAGTGGGTCTGTGCGAGGGCCGCTGAGGGAGGTTTGAGGGCAGGCATGCGTTTTGGGGCTGGCACCTTTGGCCTGGGAGCTAGGGCTGGACGTTCACATTTTTCAGTGTGGACGCTGATTTTTGGTGGAGAGGGACGTAAGGCTCTATGTTGAGCCCTTGCTCGGACAGGCGAGCCCGCAGCCCCAATGTGAGTGGGTCTGTGCGAGGGCCGCTGAGGGAGGTTTGAGGGCAGGCATGCGTTTTGGGGCTGGCACCTTTGGCCTGGGAGCTAGGGCTGGACGTTCACATTTTTCAGTGTGGACGCTGATTTTTGGTGGAGAGGGACGTAAGGCTCTATGTTGAGCCCTTGCTCGGACAGGCGAGCCCGCAGCCCCAATGTGAGTGGGTCTGTGCGAGGGCCGCTGAGGGAGGTTTGAGGGCAGGCATGCGTTTTGGGGCTGGCACCTTTGGCCTGGGAGCTAGGGCTGGACGTTCACATTTTTCAGTGTGGACGCTGATTTTGGTGGAGAGGGACGTAAGGCTCTATGTTGAGCCCTTGCTCGGACAGGCGAGCCCGCAGCCCCAATGTGAGTGGGTCTGTGCGAGGGCCGCTGAGGGAGGTTTGAGGGCAGGCATGCGTTTTGGGGCTGGCACCTTTGGCCTGGGAGCTAGGGCTGGACGTTCACATTTTTCAGTGTGGACGCTGATTTTGGTGGAGAGGGTCGTAAGGCTCTATGTTGAGCCCTTGCTCGGACAGGCGAGCCCGCAGCCCCAATGTGAGTGGGTCTGTGCGAGGGCCGCTGAGGGAGGTTTGAGGGCAGGCATGCGTTTTGGGGCTGGCACCTTTGGCCTGGGAGCTAGGGCTGGACGTTCACATTTTTCAGTGTGGACGCTGATTTTTGGTGGAGAGGGACGTAAGGCTCTATGTTGAGCCCTTGCTCGGACAGGCGAGCCCGCAGCCCCAATGTGAGTGGGTCTGTGCGAGGGCCGCTGAGGGAGGTTTGAGGGCAGGCATGCGTTTTGGGGCTGGCACCTTTGGCCTGGGAGCTAGGGCTGGACGTTCACATTTTTCAGTGTGGACGCTGATTTTGGTGGAGAGGGACGTAAGGCTCTATGTTGAGCCCTTGCTCGGACAGGCGAGCCCGCAGCCCCAATGTGAGTGGGTCTGTGCGAGGGCCGCTGAGGGAGGTTTGAGGGCAGGCATGCGTTTTGGGGCTGGCACCTTTGGCCTGGGAGCTAGGGCTGGACGTTCACATTTTTCAGTGTGGACGCTGATTTTGGTGGAGAGGGACGTAAGGCTCTATGTTGAGCCCTTGCTCGGACAGGCGAGCCCGCAGCCCCAATGTGAGTGGGTCTGTGCGAGGGCCGCTGAGGGAGGTTTGAGGGCAGGCATGCGTTTTGGGGCTGGCACCTTTGGCCTGGGAGCTAGGGCTGGACGTTTACATTTTTCAGTGTGGACGCTGATTTTTGGTGGAGAGGGACGTAAGGCTCTATGTTGAGCCCTTGCTCGGACAGGCGAGCCCGCAGCCCCAATGTGAGTGGGTCTGTGCGAGGGCCGCTGAGGGAGGTTTGAGGGCAGGCATGCGTTTTGGGGCTGGCACCTTTGGCCTGGGAGCTAGGGCTGGACGTTCACATTTTTCAGTGTGGACGCTGATTTTTGGTGGAGAGGGACGTAAGGCTCTATGTTGAGCCCTTGCTCGGACAGGCGAGCCCGCAGCCCCAATGTGAGTGGGTCTGTGCGAGGGCCGCTGAGGGAGGTTTGAGGGCAGGCATGCGTTTTGGGGCTGGCACCTTTGGCCTGGGAGCTAGGGCTGGACGTTCACATTTTTCAGTGTGGACGCTGATTTTTGGTGGAGAGGGACGTAAGGCTCTATGTTGAGCCCTTGCTCGGACAGGCGAGCCCGCAGCCCCAATGTGAGTGGGTCTGTGCGAGGGCCGCTGAGGGAGGTTTGAGGGCAGGCATGCGTTTTGGGGCTGGCACCTTTGGCCTGGGAGCTAGGGCTGGACGTTCACATTTTTCAGTGTGGACGCTGATTTTGGTGGAGAGGGTCGTAAGGCTCTATGTTGAGCCCTTGCTCGGACAGGCGAGCCCGCAGCCCCAATGTGAGTGGGTCTGTGCGAGGGCCGCTGAGGGAGGTTTGAGGGCAGGCATGCGTTTTGGGGCTGGCACCTTTGGCCTGGGAGCTAGGGCTGGACGTTCACATTTTCAGTGTGGACGCTGATTTTGGTGGAGAGGGTCGTAAGGCTCTATGTTGAGCCCTTGCTCGGACAGGCGAGCCCGCAGCCCCAATGTGAGTGGGTCTGTGCGAGGGCCGCTGAGGGAGGTTTGAGGGCAGGCATGCGTTTTGGGGCTGGCACCTTTGGCCTGGGAGCTAGGGCTGGACGTTCACATTTTTCAGTGTGGACGCTGATTTTGGTGGAGAGGGACGTAAGGCTCTATGTTGAGCCCTTGCTCGGACAGGCGAGCCCGCAGCCCCAATGTGAGTGGGTCTGTGCGAGGGCCGCTGAGGGAGGTTTGAGGGCAGGCATGCGTTTTGGGGCTGGCACCTTTGGCCTGGGAGCTAGGGCTGGACGTTTTCAGTTTTGAGCGTGGACGCTGATTTTTGGTGGAGAGGGTCGTAAGGCTCTATGTTGAGCCCTTGCTCGGACAGGCGAGCCCGCAGCCCCAATGTGAGTGGGTCTGTGCGAGGGCCGCTGAGGGAGGTTTGAGGGCAGGCATGCGTTTTGGGGCTGGCACCTTTGGCTGGGAGCTAGGGCTGGACGTTTACAGTTTTCAGTGTGGACGCTGATTTTGGTGGAGAGGGTCGTAAGGCTCTATGTTGAGCCCTTGCTCGGACAGGCGAGCCCGCAGCCCAATGGGAGTGGGTCTGTGCGAGGGCCGCTGAGGGAGGTTTGAGGGCAGGCATGCGTTTTGGGGCTGGCACCTTTGGCCTGGGAGCTAGGGCTGGACGTTCACATTTTTCAGTGTGGACGCTGATTTTGGTGGAGAGGGACGTAAGGCTCTATGTTGAGCCCTTGCTCGGACAGGCGAGCCCGCAGCCCCAATGGGAGTGGGTTGTGCGAGGGCCGCTGAGGGAGGTTTGAGGGCAGGCATGCGTTTTGGGGCTGGCACCTTTGGCTGGGAGCTAGGGCTGGA